>NW_026928346.1:0-34365 GCF_032062105.1 Saccostrea cuccullata | reverse complement strand
AGGCGAACAAAATCTAAAAAGTAGGTTTTTATTTTAAATTATTTATTTTATTGTAATGTTTTAAAAAAGTGATTATTTCTTTGTAATCCTTTGGGAAATTTTTATAATTGCGATAAATTAGGAAAATATCCTATTTTTATCATAACTGTTGTTTTAGCTGAATAACTTAATTTTTTGGGAAAAACTAACTGAATAATATTTTTAAAAAGTATAGATACATAGAAAAAATAAAACATTATGCAGTTAATTTTTTGTTTGCCTTGCCCTTGCACTTTTTGGTTAAATTTGACATCTCTTTTTTTGACCAAAAAAAGGAGCCCACGTGACTTCGGGGGTCACATGATGAAAAATACCAATGTGAAAAGCGATGGACAACTTTAAAGATAACAAATAGATATTTGAACTAGAGTGACTTGCTAAAAAATAAAACTGTTAAACATTATATGTATCGGATTCCATTTTTATAGAAAATGTTGCCTTAACTGTTGCGTATACGACAAAAAAAAATAGTCTGAAATACTTACATTAGTTGCAATTTGAACCCACTTATTGTGATGTTTTTAAGGTAGTTATCCTAATCCCTAATAGATAAACCCACTTATGTGATGTTTCTATGCTATTAACCTACTCTGAGATACTAACAATAGTTGTAAATTTTAACCCGCTTGTTGTGATGTTTATTGAGTAATCCTGCTAGAGATACTTACAATACTGGTTGAAACCCCCCGCTTATTGTAGTGTTTGAAAGGTAGTTATCCTGTTTCCATAAAAGGCCCAGATAAAGTTAAAAAGATTGAAATAAATAACAGATCTAAGTTCAATCATCAAGAAAACCTAATACTAATTTTCATATACAATATATTTCTTAAAAAAATGGAACAAGGCAATAAATACTTATACAAGAAAAAAAATTCAAATTGTATTTAGTGAGAAATAATTTAGCCAGTATATTCTTGGATAAAAAAATTACGACTTATTACAATTAAATTCATCTGTGGGCTGGTCTTTGATATATCTGTATACTACAGCATTTACAGTCTATATTTTCTTCTTAAGTTTTCTTTTTCTGATTATCTGTTCACTGTTTATACAATATACAACAAAGTATAAAAAAAATCTTCCCATTTACAAAATGTTTGTTAAAATTTACTTCCAGAGCGAGGACTTATTTTGATTGAAACTCGAATTTACTACCATCAACATTATATATATATATATATATATATATATATATATATATATATATATATATATATATATATATATATATATATATATATATATATATATATATATATATATATATATATATATATATATATATATATATATATATATATATATATATATATATATATATATATATATATATATATATATATATACATGTATGTGTGTGTGTGTGTGTGTGTGTGTGTGTGTGTGTGTGTGTGTGTGTAGGACTCCAAAGTGCGATGGGACTCCAAAGTCCGATGGACACGCCAAAGACCGATGGTCTGCGCTAATCCCCGATGATCTGACACGCCAAAGTTCGATGGTGCGGAAAATAATTAACGTTTATGACGTCATAGTACCACTGCACCAAACCTCAATGTCAAGCTTTAAAAAATAAGTATAAATAAATAAATGCGAAAACTAACACTTATCTCTAAGATAGGTGCGAGACTAACCCTAAACTCTCGAAAAGTGTGTATTAACAATAACCTAGATATCTTGGGTGGGTCACTACTGGACGAAAAAGTGCTGAGAATCCCAAATTTTACTGATAATGTTTGATAATTACTGGATACGGTGCTGTTCTTGCTGATAATTACTGATATTTACTGTTATTATTATTGTTGTTGCTGATAATTTTAGCTGTTGCTGATAGATGATAATTACTGTCGTCTTTTACTGTGGAGTCTGATAAATGCTGATAAATACTGTTGAGGTACTGTCGCTGCTGAGAATTACTGATAATTACTGTTGAGGTACTGTCGATGCTGAGATTTACTGATAATTACTGTGGTCATGGTTTTTAACCTGGGAATGGATTAAAATAGACTGAGAAATGATTATTTGTTTTTTGTTTTAAAAAGTATTTTAACAAATTCATTGCAATCAATTACAAAATAAATTATTCTAAATAAATAAGTTAGTTTTATTAATTTCTTTTCAGTTTTCAGCTATTAATTTCATTATAATTATTTTTAGACCATAATGTTAAGATAAGCTTTCATAAATGTTTATGTTTTTTCTTTAAATTTCTCCTTACACGTAGATGACATTATCTGAGGAAAATTATTCTATTGTATTTGCAGTGGTTTTTCTTCCCAATGACTTTTTAAAAAAGTTTAATGTTTGTTCATATAGGTTAAAAAAATCTCATCTCATATTTTTCTCACATGTCTGTGTACTGTCCTCAAACGCTTTTTGTGGGTATCTTCAATACTTTAATACAGTCAATGGTTGTAAATATCAATTTATTTTACCGTGTGGAGAACTGAAATGCATGAGCACATTAGTTAAACCCCCCCCCTTTCCATTTACTTTTAAATTAAGCTCTCATTTAACAAGACAGTATTAAATATTTGTCATAAAATCTAGTCTTAAGCGTACACTTTGTTATTTTATAGAAGAATGTGACAGGGTTAAATAATTAAATTGAAGCATCTTTAATTATTATTTTTTATATATTATGTAGACAGCAAGCTCTCCCTGCGAATTTTATATCATTGTGTCGCTTTCTAGCTTTTTCTCTCTCTCTCTCTCTCTCATTATTTGTTAAGGCTTAAGTATTGTACACTACATGACATAAATCTAATGCAGTGTGATTTTCAGTCAATGAAATATATATACATGTCTTTCTTTAGGCTAATTCTTTTTTCATTGTATACAGTTTTAAGTCTATGGGCATATGGCTTCTAATATTATGCGCCACTCCTTAAACATGTTATATGCGGTCAGTCAGTTAAAAAACAAAATAAAATAAATCATAACTTGAATTAACTTTTTCCATTAATGCACACTTTGTGCTTGTTGTTCTGGAACATACATGTCAACCACGTGTAAAAGTTCTACTTCCGTTTTAGAATCGGGTCAATTATTAGTACATTCTGCCATAGGGAGCTTGCAGTTTTGTAAAATTAGAATTTTGTGCATAGATTATAATTTTTTTTAATTCCATTTTTGTCCGAGACCTTTGTATAAACGAACAGTATAGACTTGGTGTTTATTTATATGAATTTTCTTGATTGTAGCACAAAAAGGAGGGGGTGAAATACTGTTTACAATTAAGTGATAGCCTGTTCTTTAGTTGTGTGTTTTAAAAGTCATGCAAGTTATGATATTATACTAATTATAATCTTTTTATAATTATGCATGAATAAAATTATTTTAGAGAATCAATTGCAATGAACCATACAAAATTCAGAGCTGAAGTAATTGTAACATTTATTCATGAGTTCGATACACAACGTCATGTTTCTGACATTCAATATCCATACAATTAAGGTTTTTTTTTCTCGGATAAAGCGAAGTGGAGTTTCCCTATCTGAATTGTGTACAATTAATGATAATATTATTTCAAAAAAGTGCTTCACTAAACAATCTTTCTCTTTATATCTATACGATTGTATATTTTGCACACTTTTTTAAAATTAAAAATTGGAAGTCAATTTCTCGTCTACGTATTTACTGGTCCCAAACCATCGTTAGCAGAGATTCAGAACTGAAAATACATGTCACCTCCCCCAGATATTCTTTTATCTGATAAACAAAATATACTCCCGGCCTAAATTCCCTTACTTCGCATTTATAGCAACCTACAATTTTTTTTTGTTTAGTTTCTTATTCACATATGCCTTTTAGACCTACTGTTATGTATAAAATCACCTACATTTTATATATTTTTATGGTCTATGTATACTAATGTAAAATGGTAAAAAGATTCAAATAAATGATTGATTGATTGATCGAGAAATATGCGTAAAACTAAAAAATGAAATTAAATACTGAAGAAAGATAGATCTTTGAGAATTGAATTAATAATTAAAATAAGTCTGTACAACGTACATGATGTACATGTATATATCTTTTTTTTATTATAGTACCAAAGTGTTCTATTCTAAATATTTTTTCTATCAATTTTATTCGTCATCAAATTCAATATTACGGATTTTTTTTTTCGTGCGACCATAAACTTTAAGATTGTTTCAAAGTAGCGAGTACATGTACAGTGTAGGTATAGTTTGTTTATTGATAACACCGGTAGCCGCAGACGAAGAACAATAGGTAATTAGTGCCCATTGTTACGCTGACCACTACAATTTGCATGGAATATACAAGTTGTACCCCGTTCTACCCCGGGGCTGAAGACATGTACACAATACAGCCAAATAACAGGTCGATCACCGATTTCTGATTAATTGAAATAAATTTAAAGGTGTTTTCCTTTCAACTTTTTACCATGCAAAATCAAAATCGATCAATTTGATCATATACTAATAGTAACATATTAAATTAAGTCTCATTTCAGTTCTTAGTTCACCCTCACACACACACACACACACACACACATATATATATATATATATATATATATATATATATATATATATATATATATATATATATATATATATATATATATATATATATATATATATATATATATATATATATATATATTGGAGATACAAAAAGTATTCAAATCAAAGTCTATAAAACAATACAAAAACATGAAAAGAGCAAACACGGACCTCCACAATATTCCAATGTAGAATCAGGTACTACGGAGGAGTGAGTATCTCCTGATTTGATAATATCTAATACACAATGCAAATATACTGCTTTTAGTTGGCATGCTGCAAAAGTGTACGTATAGACCTAACATACGAGTTTTAAAAGACAGAGCCCTAATCTCTACTGAGTATGACTCAGCTTACAATAATTGTAATTCATTTTTATTTTATTTTCCAATGTCATAAATTTTTTCCTTAAGGCTTTGTAAAATCTATATTGCAGCAGTTTTCATTGCTTCATTTTTCATACGTTGAATTCACCCACTAACGCCGTATTAATGAATGAATGGTGTAGACCGATTTCAGTTCCTTTGATTTCCAATGTGAAAAATGTGATGTTTATATGTATAACATAAATATGTCCATTTGAATATGCATGGATTTTAGTTGAAAAACACATTCTAATATTATGTCAGGACCATTTATTGATGAATTTTCATTGAAAATATTGTCAGAGGTAATAACATATCAAAGTCGATAAGAATTTCCATCCGATATATTTAACATTTAAAAGAAATGAAAATGGAGTTAATATTTCAAAGTGTATTTCAAAAATAATAATCAATAAAGAAAAATATTATCGTGCGTGAAACTACTTAAATTTAAATGGGAAATTACGGTTTTGAGGTTTGACATCCCGAGACTATTTTTAACAATGAACTTAAAATCCCTCTAATTTTGTCAAAAAAAAATAATTGAATCAAAACATGGGATATTGTACTTTGGAAAATTACTATTCCAAAGATGTTTTAAATAACGAACTTACAGAATTTTCAATTTTGTCAAATCACTGAAGGCATTTTCCTCTATTGTTGTAATGGTGTTGCCGCTAAGATCCCTGAAAGAAATTGTAAAAGAGACAATTTTTTTATCATCCTCAAATATGCGTAAGAGTTTTACTTTAATCGTTAAGAAAAAGCATCGATCACTTCAAAAATTATTACATGCCTCATAATGTAAAAACAGTTATATGAAATCTAAAAGTCATCCTCTTGGCGATTTATAAAGCATATACTGTCCAAATTCAGGTTAAAGCAGTTTATTATACCTCTATTGATAATACTCGAATTTGATTGGTTGGTAAGACAACTTTAAAACACAACAATGACTCCAAATGGTACTGTTTACAGCAATAATGACCTAGGAATCATTGCACGTGTAATATAATGACCCGGTCATTATTATTAAAGACCGTTAAATAATGACCTCTTAATCAAAAATTCCTTTTTGAGTGAAGTTCATGCATGAAATAATTACTATTCGAGAAAAACAACACGTTTTTAAAATTGTGCATGGTCTGGTTTGCTTTACCATACAGAATACGGTAAAATTTTATCTTTAACGGTTTACTCATTGCAAAATATCGTTACAATTCAGTTCAACGTAACAGCATTAAACAGGTAGAATCGGCTCTTTAAACAGTTGAATTCTGTGTTAAATTCTAACTGTGTAGAGGAAAAGTAATCGCTTGTTAAACAATTTATGTCGCTATCAATCAAATATGGTTTTAATCAGTAAATCATGATGCAAAAACTTACATGACTTGTAGACGTCAATGGGTATAGCAAATCCCGATCCCGATCAAAGGAAGAATTGATATAAATCTAACAGTTAGAGGTTCATACTTTTCAATATATATCGGTATAATAAAACAATTGATTACCCCTTATAAGTTAACATGGTGAAATAAGGACCCTCGACCTGGCCCAATTGATCACCTGCCCTGCCTTCCGCCACTTCGCGGCCTCAGTCAGGCCAGGTCACCTCGTGGGCCAGGTCTCGGGTCCTTATTTCACCATAATGACATCAAAAAGAATAATTAATTGTATAATAATGTGGGTTGCTGTTAAATTCATTTTAAAGAAAAACACAAGTATAGAGATATTTAGGCCTCCTTACGCATCATACTGTTCGAATTCCTTATTGAGGTTCGTGCCTACATTAAAAAAAAACACTACAAAGAGGTTCCTCCTGTTCTTGACATCTTGACATTATCGAATCAACATATAGATATTATACTTTGTTGGATTGAGATTCAACAAAATAAAATAGAGTTAGGAACTGTTAAACTTAAGAGATCTCAAGTTAGCTTGTCAGACCAGTAAATGTGTTTTCCATAATTGCAATTAATTTGTTCATGTAATTTTTAAAAAAGAAAAACATGTGAAGAGATTATGTCAGAAGCAAGGTTTTTATATATAACAAAATTTATCATTCAATAAACAGGGAAGTGTTTATTATTACGTGAATAATTCCTACTAGCTTCAAAATTTCAATTCATTGAATTCAGACGGTAAGCTGGGGCTGGTACTTCTCACTCTATCAATTAATAACAATTTAACCTCTTTTTAAAGAAAGTTATAATTAATAATGATATACATGTAATAATCATCTAAATTGTAAATTATATTTCTGGTCTTACAAGCAATGATAGCGCAAATATTTCTAACAAGCCTCAAAATCTCAACACAGGTATGGAGATAATTTACAATTATCCACTTTATGGAAGTGGGATATCTCTTTTATCAAATCTGTGACAGTGACTATTCTTGTCAAGGTTTTGGTAAAAGAGCCATCCCACTATCAACCAATTGATCAATGTTTTATGTTTCATTATATTGATGTATAAAATAATTTCTAAGGTTTGATTTTTTGGAGTAAGAAAATACTGTGAAAATAAGATGAAATCCTGATCCTGAAGTCATTATGATATCATTGGTCTATAGATTTATTGATTAAAATCAAAATTGGCGGCACAAATTATAAGAAAATTTTTCGAAAGGTTGGGTAGCAAAAATATACCCGGGCTAAAGCTTTCTATTCCTGGACATTTTCAGATTATAAAAAAAAATAGTTAATTACCTGCAAAACTATATAAAGGAATCACTTTAACAGAAGTAAAATAACGAACAGTTTTCAATATCAAAGTACATTAAAAAATACAAAATAGGAGCAGGGCAAACACGAGCTACGAAACATTAGAGGTCGGATCAGGTGCCATGGAGGACTGAGCCATCCCCCCCGACCGATCACACCCACCGTGCGCTGATGGTCATGATCGGGAAATAACGAAAAATCCGTCATAATTTAGTGTGTAAATAATGGCCTAACCATTAGTATGAAGACGTCGGTCAGCATTTAACTCAGTTTTATTTCCTGACTAGGACGTAGAACTAACGAAAAGATGACTTTATACGGGACTTTTGATGTTCTTGCTTTATCAACTAGTTTATTAATAATTTTACCCCGTTCTAGAAACTGCACATCAAAAGAGCTTGCTTGTTGCGTTAACTGACAGAAAAACCCGGTATATAGGTGATGAAGATGTTAATAATAAAAATTGGTTGTTACATTATCATATCAAACTTTAACATGATCAGCCTCCACTTAATTATCAGTCAATCTGAATCATGTAACTTACATTAACCTCATTAAAGCTTTGATCCTGAATAAGGTTTAATGTATATACTTGTCTTAAATTTTAGAATAAATCAAGTGAATTACACGCATCATAGTGCTCATTATTCAGTTTTTGTTTAACGTTAATCTAAAAAGAACAAATCTAAAAATCGATATTTTATTCTTGGCAGTGTTGAATCAAACTATAGTATGCTATACTTTAGTGGATTGATACTCCAAAAATATATAAATGGTTAATGACTACTCCAAAATATATAAATGATAAGAGATTCTTAGAAAAAGCTTACAAGTCAGTTAACTTTGTCAAACCAGTAAATATGCTGCTCTTGATTGTAGTCATTCTGTTCTGGCTCAAATATCTGAAAAGAAGTACAAAGTAAAAATCGAAAGCAGGTGATTCCTAAAAAAAAGAAAGGTTCCTTTTTTTCTTGGAGAAATTATCACGTAAATAACTCCATCTAGATCCACACAGCCAATACATGGTTTTACACGTGATTTGAACTGGGTTTGGGAAGTTTTTGTTTTGCAGTTTACGAGGGCTTGTCAATTAACAGTGTCCTCGATGCTTGGAAAGAAGCAAAACAAAAAAGAAAAAACTCTCCAATGATAAAGTATCATTGATTTAACTTAATATTTTCTTTTATTTAAAAAACATTTCGATACATTTTTCATTCAATTTCTGATCGTTTTTTTCTTCAACATGTACTATGTAAATGGTGTTTTTTTCGTGTTTGGAAAATGAAAAAAATAAAAGGCGAAAAATCTGGCAAATATTGTTAATGTGAAAAAAATACTTTCTGTTTATAACAAAAAATCCTTTACTCTTCAGGGCGTCCGGCTTTGGACGCTGTCATCAAGAAATTTAATGTAGCAAATTACTGATTCTGGTCCCTTCCTCTCATTAACCTTTCGATTTTTGCAAAAACAATTGCTTTCTATAATCTTCCAGAAATAAAATTTCCTCCTGAACACGAATTTGAACAACAAAACCACTAATATTAAAGAAAGTTGCATATAAAATTGTCTTTGTGCTCCTGCAATTCTTTGCGCTTCTCAGACCATTGCTGTTTTTGTCAAGTACATCTTATTGTAATTTTTTTACCGAGGTTTTTAAGCAAAAGATTCAAGTTTTATTATGTGTTTGAATTTCAATCAAACATGGATAACTACAATTACTTATATTTAAAAATAATTGTTTAGATATTCTCACACATTGTCGTTTTTACTCATATCTCAAAACAAACGGTGACCATTGAGTACTAAGCTTTTTTACTGTTAAACATTTCTTTAAAACAGTGTGAACTACTCCTCAAATGATGTATATCAAATAAACTGTGTGTCTTAAAGTCAATCATCAGTGATTATTCGTTGAAATAACTTTATTTGGTAGTAACCAATATTTGCCCCCAAATCAAACTTTGAAATATTTTCATTATGTTTTTAAACAGGGGGATATATGCTGACTTCAAAGCACTGAATATTGTTATAAGCAATGACGTTATATATTTGAAATGACGTCATATGACGTAAAATAAAAATTTCCTTGATTTCTGCAGAAAAATGTATATGTTACGTCGATATTTTGAGTAAAAGTCATCGAGCACAGGTCTGATCAGGATCGATATTTTGATATCATGTGTAGAATGATAATATCAATCCTGAACAAACTTGCGCTCTACAAATTTTAAAGCAAAAATTGTTGAAATTTTGTCCATTTTTTCCTCTTTCTGAAAAATGATATAAAATCGGACTAGTTTTCGACGTTATCAATAAACTACTTTGAAACTTTGATATGTTCTGTTATTGATATTGATATTCACCTGCCCATTTGTCTATGAAACAAACAATGGTTCCCGTAAATTTCCTCACATTTCAGTGAATATTTCTTTGAGACTTAACGAGTTTTACAACAGCTTAAATGAAGCGTTTAATTTCACTCTAGTTTACTTATTCTAAACCATTCATTTTTAATTCAGTGTCTCGAATAGCCTTTGTTTTGCAGCTTCTACAATGAAACTATCTGATGAGAAGTGGTCACATAAATTATTATTAACTTATTTTAGATTCAATTATGCGAAAAGGTCAAGCTTAATGTTATATAAAATCTGTATTGTATGACACACAGTTCAGGACATTATTTATTGAACAACCCTCATATAGTTTGTACAATTGATATCCTAAAAACACACAAGGAAATTAAAAGTTTCTATTAATTTGTCTACTTATTGAAATAATAGAAAACAACAAGAGATATTATAGTTTGGAGGGAATCATATTCCAAGATATATATCTAAAAAAACAAACTTACAGTCTTTCTAAGTTCGTCAATGCACTCATTGCATTGTCCTCTATTGTGGTTATTCTGTTTTGATGAAGTACCCTGAAAAAAATGTGCAAAGGGAATATCAAGTGCAATTATTTATCACCTTAATATTATAAAAATTTTACATTTTCCTTATATATATATATATATATATATTCATGGTTGATTAGCTTTTACTAGCGAATATAGTGCAAAGTAACCAAAATGCACATGTGACCAATTTTCATAATTTTTTTGCCACATAGTCAAAAAAATTCCCATATTATGTTCTCATGCGTTTTTTTCCTTTCAGTAAATTTATATATATATATATGTTCTCATGCGTTTTTTTTCCTTTCTGTAAATATATATATATATATATATATATATATATTTAATTTACATCCTTAAATTAATTTATGTAAAACATCTGACACGGCAGACCCATGCTAGCAATTAAGTTTCTTAATCGCAAAATTTCTTATCCGTTAGATTAAAGCAATTCTCGAAGATCTTTCTGTAAATTGGTATGATTTATATTCTCGGCCGTCGGATGCTAAGATATGCGCGCGGGTTCTCACGCCTTTCACCATTCCCTCACAGAACCTTGTCAGTGAACGCGCAAACAAAAATTCTGCTGTAATTTTAATTGTTGATCTCTTCATATCTATTCAATTGGGATAGAAAGGTATGGATTTTAATTTTTGATGTTTATTTTCCTCGGCATGTTGGATCCCTATGTTCTTAAATTTTTTAATGTGGAACAGAACTAGCTTTTTTGGTGAAAGCATATATCTCAAAACAATGGTATCTATTCTGATTGCGGATCTTCTCATGTAAATAGATTACAATCGTATATCCGAGAACATTGTGAATATGCTAACTTCAATTTATCCGCAACGGCGATTAATTATTTTGGAATAAGTGGTGGGAAATTATCATGTTCCGCTCATATAAATATGTTAGAAAGGAAAATCGCTGATCTACGTCCAGGTGTACTCATTTTACATATAGGAGGAAATGATGTTGACAATGTAACAGCAGATGAATCGTTTGTGAGGGAATTAAGCCTGCGCCTTTTATGCATCGCAGAAACTTTCACATCACGCTACAATATTGCACATGTGAAAATTTGTCAGCTAATGCCTCGTTTTAGGACTCGACTTTTAGACACAACATCGTATAATGAACTTGTGATCAAATTCAACAGAAAATTGAAATGTCTGCTGGTACAGAAAACGAGTGTGCAATATTGGAAGCTTAAAAATATTAAACACTCTAAATTTCCGATATTTTGTGATGGCGTTCACTTTAACGAAGAACAGGGGATGATAATATACTATAGGAATCTACGTGGGGCAATATTGCACTCCTTGAAGGCTATCCAAAAGTGATGGCATGTTACCTTCACCATATTCATGTTATGAGATAAGTTTCATTTTAATTTTAATTTTTGTAGTAATTATGCATTCAAGATACATGTACTTGAATTTTGAATATCGATGTCATACCAAACAATATTATGGTGTATAGAGTGTAGAACATTTTACGATAGCTGCTAGTCATTTGATGCACATGGCATCGTTTTAGTGATCTGTCACTATATATGCACTGTGATATGTCACAGTAGAAACGGCTTCTGCTCATTTTGATGCACATGGCATCTTGATGTTTGCGATATGTCGCTATGAGCTGTAATATGTACAGCTGAGCAGTTGCTTTTATGTTATGGCTAGCAGCTTATATGTGTGAAGTGTCGCTACACTCTGAGAATGTATGGTACACCTGAGAAAGGGGCCTCAGTGAATTGACTTGGTTACACAAAGTCATTCTGTTTCAACTTTAACAACTCCGATATAGCAGGGAATTAGCAACAGAAAGGAATGTAAATTTTCCCATTCTTGTCAGCTCTGCGAGGGAGAGCACAGTAGAAAGGTCTGTCCCACGTCCCTCAAATCAGACAGTATTTCTAAACCCTTATCACTCGGGATTGACAAATGCTAAAGGAAGACATTCTCTGTAGAGTTAGCAGTAATCATGGTCCGACAGAATTTACAAAGTCCACATCCAAATCATCAAAATAAAAATTTTGAAATTGTTACCCCAGTTAACCCTGATAGGTTACATGTATGGCTATTAAATTACGATATACCTGATAGGGAGTTTCTGGTCTTAGGTTTTAGAGAAGGATTTAAAATACCTTTTCAGGGTAAAAGACAATGCAGACTTAGCGACAATTTAAAATCCGCTAAGCAACATTTAGACATTCTTCAAGAAAAAATAAACAAAGAATTAGCCTCTGGTCGAGCTGCTGGTCCGTTTCAAGAACCACCATTTACTAACTTTCAAAGTTCGCCCTTAGGCTTAGTGCCCAAAAAGCAACCTGGCGAATTCCGGGTTATCCATCATTTGTCATACCCAGAAGGTCAGTCAATTAATGACGGAATATCTCAAGAATTCTGTTCCATCAAGTATCAGACAATTGACGACGCGGTTAAAATTCTTAAAAAGTATGGCAAGGGGGCTTTATTTTCGAAGACTGATATTGAGAATGCATTTAAAATCATTCCTGTTCATCCTTCAGATCACGAATTACTAGGCTTCACGATAGGAAGTTATTATTTTTTGATAAAACTTTACCCATGGGTCTTAGTTATTCCTGTAATCTCTTTGAGAAATTTAGCTCATCACTTCACTGGGTTATGGACTATCATTACAATGCTTCCTGTGTACATGTTTTAGATGATTTTCTTTTCATTGGTCCAGCCAACACAAATCAGTGTTTAAATTCGCTGGAAAACTTTTTGAACCTGTGCAAAGATATAGGAGTTCCCATTAAATCTGAGAAAACAGTATATCCCACAACAACAATTACATTTTTAGGTTTAGAATTTGATTCAGAAAAAATGGAATTAAGATTGCCAGATTACAAGCTTCTCAAATTGCAAGAAACACTAAATAGTTTCAAAAGGAAGAAAAAAGCTTAACTACGCGACTTACAGTCTCTTATTGGCTTGTTAAACTTTGCATGTTCTGTTGTATTACCTGGCCGCACATTTCTCAGACGACTGATAGATCTCACCAAAGGTTTAAGATTACCGCACTTTAAGAAGTACTTGAATAAGGAAGCTAGGGCTGACCTTGAGGCCTGGTCAATTTTCATTAACCATTTTAATGGCAGATCCTTAATTTTAGAAGATAAATGGATTACTTCTGGAATATTATCCCTCTATACAGATGCAAGTGACCTTGGTTTTGGGGGTACTTTTCAAATGAACTGGTTTTGTGGGAAATGACCTGAAAAGTGGCGCCAGCTACACATTACAGTCAGGGAACTATTGCCTATTGTACTGGCCTTAGATTTGTGGGGCCCCGTCCTGCAAAATTCCTGTGTTAATTTTTATTCTGATAACATAGCTGTAGTGTACATTATTAACAAACAAACTTCTACTGATCCAACTATTATGAAATTAATGCGGCGTTTTGTCGTCAAGACAATGCAGTTTAACATTTTATTTAAGGCAAGTCATGTCCCTGGTGTACTTAACGTTGCTGCAGATAAACTTTCTCGCTTACAGGTACAAGAATTCAAGGAGGGGTTCCCATCTATGAATCCAATGCCGACACCAATATCTCCAACAATGCTCAACCTTTAAAGAACGTAGCAGACTTCATTTTGCAGAGTTCACTTGCTAAAGCTTCTAGGTCATCATACGATAGAGCTTTTACATGTTATAAGTCCTTCATGTTCAACCAATATCCAAACGTCCCCATCTTACCACCATCATCTCAACATGTCGCACTTTTTGTAGCCTTTTGTTTTCAATCCAACATGGCGACGTCGACCTTGAAAAGTTATCTATCAGCTCTAGGATATATATTTAAATTAAAGGGCTATCAAGACGTAACACAGCTTTTTGTAATTCGCAAAATGCTACAAGGGTATGAAAAGTTAAAACCAGGTACCAGGGATACGAGGCTGCCTATAACACCGTCTATTCTAAGAAATTTAGTTGACTCGCTTGATCATTTAGGTATCTCATTTTACCAGCGCAGCATGCTAAAATCAATGTATTTGTTGGCCTTCCATGCCTTCTTAAGAGTGGGGGAAATAACTATCACATCTCGACATCACAGAGGTAATGTTTTGCTACTGGAAAATGTTGAGCTTGTTCGAGACGAATCAAACACACTAGAAGGCCTAGAAATAAGACCTGCTTCTTTCAAGCACAGTTCTGGCCGACATATTCCCACCTTGTTTCTACAGGCTAGTAATTCCGATGAAGGGCTCTGTCCAGTGCAAGCACTATTGTCATTTATTACACTAAGGGGTCAAGTCATGGGTCCCCTTTTTTCTTACCCTGATGGTCATGGAATCCAAAGGCAACAATTTACAAACTTTCTACAAATGTCTTTAAAGTGGTCGGGTCTCATTCTAAACTCTATAAAACTCATAGTTTTCGAATTGGTGCGGCAACGTCAGCGGCCGAAATGGGTATTTCAGATTAAAAGATTAAACAGATGGGACGATGGCATTCCGACGCATACAAGAAATACATACGCATACCTGTTTTGAAAATCTAAATATTTTCTGCAGTAAGTATAATCATGGGGACAGGGGCCTCTGATTATGCACTAAATATCAACACATACTACGATCAGCTGGTTTTTGGACATAGCGAATATAAGTTTCCAGATTTATATTTAATTTCCCTTTATAGCATGGACTGTTTTGAATTTTAAACCTAGGTCATGGGGACATGGGCCTCTGACTTAACCTTATAAATATAGCATGGAATGTTTTGATTTTCAAACTTGAGTCATGGGGACAGGGTCCTCTGACTTAACCTTACAAATAAAGGATGGACTGTTTTGATTTTTCGAACTTACACGTAAGTCATGGGGACAAGGGCCTCTGACTTAACCTAATGGAGGTACAACTGCGTTCATTTTTCTTCGACATTAAGTCACGGGGACATGGGCCTCTGACTTATTCGCCTGGTTGTGTTTATATAATGTATAATTTGTTTTTTTATTCCGGTTGGCTGTAATAGTGATGTTAGAAACTTTGATGAAATATGACAGAGGATCGTGAACTTAATTATAACGTATTATGGACACTGCTGGTTAATGGAGCTTGAACTAGATCCTTCTATCACTTATAAAGGAGTATCTTGACCATCTTTGAAGAAACTGTGTGGTATTTATGTTTGTGCATTAATATTAACAATTCATTAGAAGACAATAGTTTAAGGATGGGGTTTATTGCGTTTATGTAAACACAATAATGTGGCGAATTTTTATACCCCACCTTTGATATCTATTGAAACAAAATTGATTATATTTTCAATTGTTCAATTTTTCTGATTCTGCATTATATGTTTATATGCATGATATTTTGTGTTTTTTCATACAGTCATTTATAATGTATATAAATGGCATTTTTCAATTCACTTAATCTTAATTTTGTTTCTTCATATCAAACAGAGTTAAACTATTGTCAGTGGGTTTACATAAATATTTAATTTACATCCTTAAATTAATTTATGTAAAACATCTGACACGGCAGACCCATGCTAGCAATTAAGTTTCTTAATCGCAAAATTTCTTATCCGTTAGATTAAAGCAATTCTCGAAGATCTTTCTGTAAATTGGTATGATTTATATTCTCGGCCGTCGGATGCTAAGATATGCGCGCGGGTTCTCACGCCTTTCACCATTCCCTCACAGAACCTTGTCAGTGAACGCGCAAACAAAAATTCTGCTGTAATTTTAATTGCCCTCCGTCCCGCCCCAACACCATCTGTAATTATTGCCGTGTCAGCATAGTTATCTTTGATTGGTTTTGTATGATACATATTCTTTTAGAATAGTTTTTTATGTTTATGTTTTAATTTGCTAAAAATATGTACGATTGTGGTGTTTGCGAATTTTTATACCCCACCTTTGATATCTATTGAAACAAAATTGATTATATTTTCAATTGTTCAATTTTTCTGATTCTGCATTATATGTTTATATGCATGATATTTTGTGTTTTTTCATACAGTCATTTATAATGTAAAAAAATGGCATTTTTCAATTCACTTAATCTTAATTTTGTTTCTTCATATCAAACAGAGTTAAATTATTGTCACTGGGTTTACATAAATATATATATATATATATATATATATCACCTAAATACTTCTTACTTTCCTTTAAATGTCAACACAGGTATATCAAATTTAAACATGTTCAACCTTAACTTAAGAGGGCCGTTCAGAAATTACGCGGACTAGTTGCACAGAAAAAAATATTTGACAATATAAACGGGCAAAATGTCACACATAATATAAAAGAATTTTTCCTTATATGGTCTTCAAACTTTAATATTAAAATGTTGTAAATTGTTATCAATTTTGAGTGATTTTTTCAGGGCATATCAGTAAGTCACGGAGCAGCAAAATCTTCGATGCCACAGGCATTGTAAAAAAAATGTGATTGAGCTTTTATTTTCTAACATTTTTCCAGGAATACCTATACAGTTCGAGTTATTTTATCTACTCAACATCCAAACACCATTTCTTGTCAAGCTTAAAATCTGTTAAACAAATAAAGAATATTCTTTTTTTTTTTTTGTTTAGAAACCAAAAACTATAGGTACATGTATATATGAGATATAGTGTGACATTGGTCACTCTTGATCACGTTCTTTGAAGTCCGGATAAAGTTTTCGTCGATAATCCTCTCGTATAGCCTTTCTACAGAGGTCTAACGGTCTTAAATTTCAATTTGCTATTTGTGGATGAATGTCACAAATACCCTTTTTTACTACATTTTTATTATGCATATTGTGAATTAATGTCGGCGATATCTCAAGCATTACATATAATTTAACAAAAGTGTGGTGCGCCGTCAATTCAGGATACGTCAATTTCACCGTTGTTTTTACGGGAATCGCATCAGAGAAAAGTCACTATTTCTGTTAGTATTTCAAATATCACGTCAGAAATCTAAATAATCTAAATAATTAAAAAAAAAGTACAATTTAAAGATACTAGAACATTTGAGAAAATTGTCGAAAAATTCGCAAATTAGAGAAAATTAATGAGTAAAATTTTGGATTTCGCATGTTTTTGCTTCAATTTTTTTTTGTCGTGCTCCGTACCAACATATCAACGTACGTACCAAGGGTATCAACATACCGATAATTTTAGTAATTTTTTTCTAAAATACAGAAATTTTGCCCAAAAGTTATTGGAATCTTTAAGATACTTCTATCTGTGTAATTTCATAACTTTATGACGTCTGTAAGAATAAATAATAGTCCGCGTAATTTTCGAACGGCCCTCATATTTATTTGTCTATCACAATTACGCATCGACTGGTAGGGGAAGCCGAGTAGTAAAGTTTTTTGCGGGGGTCTTTCTTAACCTGCGAAGCGTTAATGAAGAAGGTTTTGACATACTTTAGTTTTGAGGATTGATACCAAAATAATATTTCAAATAAGGAGTTTTCAGTCTTTTTAATTTGTCAAATCATTTAATGAATCAACACAGAGTATTTAATATATTTTTGAGGGTTTATATTCCAAAAATTGTCCTCTTTTGTGGTTATTCTGTTTTGATTTAGATACCTTATAGAAATTGTGAAGAAGGATTTCTAAGTGTAAGTATTTCTCTCTCTAAAAGTTCATAAGAATTTATTAGAATTATTTAAGATTATAATAATCATAAAATGTATCCATCATGTTATATTAAGTTTTAAGATGATGAGCAGTTGATGAATTTTTATGTCTCTCCATGTCCCCTTTTCAAAATATTTTTGATACCTATTTCGTTGAGATTCTTAGGATTTTCACAGCAGCTTTATTGAAGCGTTTAAGTTCACTCTAGTTTCTAGTTTACTTATTCTTTACAATTTCCTTTTAACTCAGTGTCTCGAATAGCCCTTGTTTTGCAGCTTCACTCATTATAGATTCAATAATGTAAAAAGGGTAATAAAAATTTCTAATAAATTTGTCAAATTATTGAAATAATATGAACAAAAAGATATATTATAGGTTGAGGGAGTGATATTCCAAGATATATATTTAGAAAACAAACTTACAAATATTTTAAGTTCGTCAATCCACTGAACATGTAATCTTCTATGGTTGTTATTCTGTTTCCGATTAGATACCTGAAAAAAAGTGCAAAGGGAATGTAAAGTGCAATTATTTATCACAATAAAATTAAAATTTTACATTTTTCTGTAATCTCTCTCTCTCTCTCTCTCTCTCTCTCTCTCTCTCTCTCTCTCTCTCTCTCTCTCTATATATATATATATATATATATATATATAGCGACGTAAATATTTCTTACTAACCTTAAAATGCCAACACAGGTATATCAGATTTAAACATGTTCAACCCTTAGCTTATTCATTTGTCAATCTAAATTGATCATCGACTGGTAAGGGTAGTCGAGCATTAAAGTTTTGCAAGAGTCTTTCTAAGCCGCGAAGGTTAATGAAGAATAAATGTTTGGCATGCTTTTGTTTTGAGGATTGATATCCAAAAAAACATTTTAAATAAAGAATTTTCAGTCTCTTTTAATTGAGAAATCATTTAATCAATCAAACAGAGTATTGAATAAATTTTTGAGGGTTTATATTGCAAAAATATATCTTCAAAAACAAACTTACAGTTCTGTTAATTTTGTCAATGCACTGATTGAGTTTTCCTCTATTGTGGTAATTCTGTTCTGACTTAGAAACCTAAAAGAAATTGCGAAGAGGAATTATCAAATGCAAGTATTTCTCTCTAAAAGTTGATAAGAATTTAATAGAATTATCTAAGATTATAATAGTCATATAATGTATTCATCATGGTATGTTTAGTTTTATTAAAGATGAGTAGTTGATGAACTGTTGATGAATCTAACGTGTCCCTATTTCACGAATTTGTATCTGCCTTAAGTCGTAGAATATTACAAATACAGCTTTAACTTTATCCCGAGTTAAGTGGAAATTTTGTTCTGATCAATGTCCTAAAATTACTATTATTTTTAAGTCGATTGAATTCCTAGCAATATAATTAATAAAATAAAAGAAGATGTCATAAATAATCTTAAAGCATCTATGCTCAATATGAAACATGGATATACTTAAGGAGGTATTATACATTTTTTGATAAAACAAAATATAATACTATCTAAAAATTAAAACACAAGTGTAAAGACCTTTAGGCTTAATTCCGGGTGTAGCCTGAATTTATACATCCCTCAATATCAATACCGAATCCCATATTAAATTATTCTTTTAAATCCTCATCGTTCAATGTATATACTTGAGGAAACTTAAAGTTCACTAAACCCCTTATATAATAACATGAACAAGGTCGAAAATTTTATTATCTTTCAACTCATTATGTATACACATATTTTGTATTATATATAATACTTATACTTTTCTTTTATTTTTACTGATATCATTGCTATAAGTTCTTTCAACTTACACAAATATTGCTTTTAAAAAAAAATTAGCAAAGCAAAATTTATAACATTAACAATTTAAGTAATGACGATATGTAAAAATAAATATTTTTTTTAATATCGATATAAATATATGAAAATTTCTAATAAATATCGGTATTGAATTAACTTTGCGGAGATAGGAATTGGAATGATTTTTCACTATACTCGGGATTCAGTAGATGCTCCTCTACCATGTATTTTCTATTGTATACGATTAAAGGCTGAAAAAGGATTGAGAAACATGAGCAGATGAAATACCGGTATATTGAGATAAACTCAACAGTATCCAAGCACATTAGGCAATAAATGTATGCTTTTATAGTTTATGCTTGGTACAATTACGTATAAAAAAATAGTCCACATGTGTTGAGACCTTGACGCTTCTGTGGTTACATGCATGAGTCCAGTGTTATTCTTATTGGAACAACATTAATGTGAAAAAAAAAACAGAACATTATTTTTTATATTGCTCCAACGAAGTCGCGGACGACATATTGTACATGGACGCATGTTTCGGTTCTCCATGCTGTTTCTCGAAGATGGTTGAAACTTTCACCAAAGGACAATCACTGGTTGTAGTTGTGTTGTGTTGTGTGGTCATTCAGTTTCAAAAAGGATACCGTTGTCATAAAAACTTGTCAAAGTGACTAATTTTGGACGTTCGTCATGAAACTTTATTTATTTAATTAATAGTATCTGTAATTGTGCTCATTGCATTTCAAAAATTCAAGTTGTCAATAGGTGCTATGGAAACAGGGGGGAAAGTGAAATTTCTTTAACTTTGATTTTTAAATCAAAGTACCGAAAGGACTGGTGCGAGTTAATAGTTGCAACCTTAGCAAATAGATATTGTTTTAGTGATGAAAAATGAACGTCTTGTCCAGTTCGGGGCGATAAACGCTATTGCTTGTAATAACAGACTTGCTAGTTGTTCTTGATATTGTTAATTAAAACAAAATTAGAATATTTTTTGATGGATTGCTATACTCCAAATATATTCATAATCAGGAACTCGTAGAAATAAAACTTACAATATCGTTACGCTCGTCAAGCCAGTAAAACTGCTGTTCCTAATTGTAGTAAAATTGTTCTTGGACAAAATCCTAAAAATTAAAATATTGAATAGTTAATGTCAAAAGCAATTTTTATGCAAAATAGGTGTTTCTCCATTATTTACGAAAATACAAATATGAGACAAGTATCACATGAATGATTGCTTTTTAGTTGTACAATATGGAAAGATGATCGAGTTCACATGGAATAAAGTGAGCTGGAACAATTAACGCCATATATACTGCAAAAACGTTAACAAAGAATAAATACATGTTTTATTGTTTGGACTGTTGATATCCCCAGGAATATCTTAATAACAAACTTACAGTCCCTCAAATTCTGTGCAATCGAATCCATAAATTGGATTTGAACGTTTGTAGGTCTATTATTTAAAAAATATTTTTTAAATAGTTATCAATATTTAATTATAACTAGTAATTACTAATGGTAAAATTGATTTTCTTATTAATTCCAACAATATACTATGAAATGTACGAATTTACGAATTTAAAGGTTAATAAAAAGAATGAAGAAATTTGTCCCTGATATTTAAGTATTTGTCCCTGATATTTAAGTATTTCTGAGTCCTGTTTATTTCTTTAAAGATAAACTCAAAATCATTTTAATTTTTTTTAGGAAGTCTATCATTGTTTTAGAATTCATACTCTAAAATGCCAAAAAATAAATCATATTAGCAGACGAGTAGGGAATTATTTAAAAGTAATAGTTCATCGTATTTTCTTAACGATATTAAAGATAAACGATATAAAATAAAAAATGTTTTGGAAGACAAACAAAAGATCTACAAATTTTTGTAAAGTTTCATATATTGATTTCTCAGAAATCCCAGTCAGGTTGAAAAGAACTAAAACATTTTTTATCAATGGATTAAATACAATATATCAATAATTTAGAAGAAAAACATGTTTTTTTTTATTATATCTTAAATTTTACATGCAAGGTTGTTTCAAAATAAAAAAGTCATATTTTCGAAACCAAAATCTTACTTAATTAATAAAAAAGTTAATTACGGATGTAATTCTGCATTAGCCTCTTTTATGATTTACATCAAATTAGAGATATTCTTTCTACCTGATTACTTACAATTTACAAGTGTCGTTGGGTAGGGTAGAAGGTACCTCTGTTAGTTCTTTACGTGCGCAGTTAGCTTGTTGGCCAGAGCACCCAATCGCCTGTTGACAGGTGCAAGGGCTACAGGCATCAATCATTGTTTTAGATAACATAGCACAGAAAATGAAAAACCACAGTGTCGAATTCATCTTTAAAATTGGTATGCTGTGTAAACTCTGCCGTACTCAGAATAACAATTTCGAAATTTTCTCAAGGATGTTTTTATCATGTACATACTTCTGAACACGGATATACTATACAGTCACGGATACGGATTTTCCTTTATTTACATAATTTTTTCTATCGTTAAGAAATGATCATGATCTTAATACATATTTTGTAGTTCTATGATCACCATAACCAATCTAATCATTTACAAGAGACCAAATATAGACTACACTGTACATTTGTTTTTTCTTACTGACAATCATTGGATTTTTTTAGGACACAATTATCTAATAGTACAGTGCTAACCTAATTAACCACATGATCTGTGAGACCCCTGGTCGATGTTTTTTCTTTTCCTAATCCGAATTTCCTCTATTCCTCTGTACGTGGTTCATATATGTGAGAAATATACAATTTTAATAGCTCAAATCTTCTCAGTCACATGAATAGTAAGTGCCTTTACGTATTTCAGGCACATTGCAGTTAAAACTTATAACCTAGAAATTCTTTAAAATTTATGTGTCCATGTCACTCCATCAATTAAAGGAGAAAATATATACATGTTTATATAAAGGAGGCTGCGTACGTGTATATAACCATGTCAAAAAGGATAGTAAAAGTGTCAAATGAATTCAATCAATTTTATTTCCTTTGATTAAGTATTTATACATGTATTTTAATTGTATTTACTTTCATCCCAATGTCTACAAAAGATTAAAAAAAGAATACATACAGCAACGACTGTAAATGTTGGCTATTAAATTTGGTTGTGGGCACCTAAACTTGAAATGTTAGGAGCCCTCATGACTATTGGAAATTTCAGTTAAGTTGAAACCCTGAACAGTGGTCCAACATTGGACCAATGTAAGCTTGCTATCTCGGCTGACAATATTCATTTCAATTGTTTATCCACCAATTAAGGTAGGATTCTTCTCTAGTTTCTGACTAGATGAAACATTCAAAGTATATTTGCTTATTTTTGTATGTCTAATATATTTAGGTGTAAGGGATTTAAAAGATCATATATTTTTCTTTTCTCATCACAATTGTACAGCTTTAAATAGAAATGGTAAACTCTGTTTGAAAACTAGCAGGGACTATATTTTTGGCGGAATGGTGGCGTATGAAAATATCTTCTTTTCTACCTCTCAAAATTATAATACAAAATGAATTTAGTTATACTTTCTACACAATCAAAATCTTGAAGAAATTTTCAAATGTAAGTTAAATTAAGTATAGGGAACTAAACTTTCGAAATATATCAAATAAATATGATTTTTCAAACAAACTAGCAATACATTAGCTTTTTAACGCTTCCAAAGTACAGATTTGAGTCAAAAATCCGTAAAAAGTGTTTTTCTGTTAATAAACGATCGATCAATTTTTTTTTCTTTGTATCATTTGGTAGGTACATTTATCAGACTACTTAATTATATGTGGAAATAATAAAAAGTTAAATATAGGAAGCTAATGAAAATAACTATTATATCCTAAAAAAATAAGAAAAACAAAAAAAAAAACAATCGGATAAGCCAATATCCAGTTTAGTTAAATTATTTTTGTAAATTTGGCAATATCATGTTATAGACCCGTTTAGTAATATCTATTTATGCAAAAAGAACAATATTTAAACCTTTGAAATACAAGCAGGCATCACATGATTGGCAAAAGTATTTTTTTATTCTTAATGTCAAGATAAACGATAATGAGCTTGACCTGATCTTGCCTCTGTTATAAAACGGTCAAATTTAATCTCACTGACACTATCACTTACTGATAGTGTCTTCTTGATTTTTTGAAAATTTCATTAATTTTTAAATATTAGAAATGTGAGAGGAATTCTACCTTAAGGGCCCTCGTGGGGCAAAAACTTCGTTTAACTTTTGTTGTTATTCTCTATTGCACGTTGCGTTGGCTTTTGTGTACAAAGCGATGCATTGTGGGCCCAATTTTACTGCAAAAA
The DNA here is from genome assembly GCF_032062105.1 of Saccostrea cuccullata. Classification (NCBI taxonomy): domain Eukaryota; kingdom Metazoa; phylum Mollusca; class Bivalvia; order Ostreida; family Ostreidae; genus Saccostrea; species Saccostrea cuccullata. Next base: position 10,050 of record NW_026928346.1, on the reverse strand, counting down.
CAAATTTATCGAATAAATGTTCAGTTGTCTGAATTTTCTCTTCGCCCAGTTGATGTCGTTAGAACTCGCTGCGCTCGATTTAAAAATAAAAAAGGAGGCTACACATTGAAAGCTAGGAATTCAGTTTCAATAGGAATCAAGTCTAATATCATATACATGTAATGTAGCTTGTATAAACAATATTACCAAGTTTTTCCAACAAGTATTTAGAGAATAGGAAATACAACGTTATTCAAAAAACATTTCTAATGAAGGACAATGCTACTTATTAGAAGTTAGGTTGAATGTCATTCATAAGATACACTCTACTTGAAATTAACAATACATTAACCAACATACACTTGAAACACTTCACCTCGTATATTGTAAGTGCAGACATAAGTCAAATTGTTCCCTGTACTCTTCGGAAGACACACTTCTTGTTAACGTCTATTGCAAATTCAACATAATTATGCTCTAAAAGTTGTAGAGTCATTCATATACTTTTCAGTTTTAAATCCTCTTTTGGATTTAAAAAAAAACAAAATAAATTCCCATTAATCCCCTATGTCAGACTCACTTTTATACACCATAATACACCCATAATAAGCTCTTAAGTGGATGAATAAATTTATATGCTGGTGATCTAGAATACTGTTCTTTTAAATTCTCCATCAAAAATTAAAGATACGCAGGTAGGATATTTGTTGCCTCCTATAGAAAACTAAAATGCTCTCTAGGCCTTAATTTCTCTTAAAGGCAGAGATTTTAAGATCTGCCTTCAAAAATACTTGGTCTGGGTAGCCTTGCAATCAAGTGCGTGAAGGTCCATCCTTGGATTTTTTAACTTGACTGACCTTTACTTACAGGTCCCTGTGTATATCCTGTCCACCTTGTTTGGGACTCGTGGTAACCTTCTAATTAACGTTTGATTCTTTGATGTTTATTGAGCATGGTGTACAGAAACTGTATTACTATGAAAATGTTTAGACTGATAACTTGAATAAAATATATCTGTAGTATTTGAACACATTATAATATACTGTGGAATCATCATTGTTCGTGGGGGACCAATGTTCGTGGCTTTCGTGGGTAACAGTGACCCACGAATTTACATCCCCACGAACGTATATACAAACGTATGTTTTTCATTATTTGTAAAAACTGATATCGTAAATAACAGTTACCCTTGTGTCCGTGTGATCGCACACAAAGAAGACAATCTGTATGGGGTTATTGACACAAAACCAAAATAAAAAAAAACAAAAAAAGCATTTAGTATCAAAGACATCGTTAACTATATACAATAAGTAATAGAATGATGAATACAAATGTAAAATTTAAGTAGTGTTTACATTATAGTCCAACACGCTCAAATGCCCCTTTTGATGAGGTCAATTTTCAGTGCGATTTTGAAGTGGGTGTTAATTAGCCAATTAGCATGAATGGTTTAGAGATTTAAAAGCATGTTCCGTGTACCACTGGTGTTCTTAATTATCATAATTTCCTGTGACATCATGGCTGTAATTTGTCGGTGCAAACCGCCGGTACGTTTTTGTAACTTAAATAACCAACATTGACGGGTTTACCCTTTGTTTTAACTTTGGAGGAAAAAAAACGAAATAGAACTTGTTACCAACGAAATTACGTCCCCACGAACCAGGAAATTTTTGGCTACCCACGAACATTGACCCCCACGAACAAAAATGATTCCACAGTAATATGCATTTTTTTAATTAAATAATCTTTGGTACATGCACTTTTATTTCCAAATGAAATCTCGATATTAATTTAAAAATGCTAATGGTAAACCTAAAATGGCATTGTTATTGATAAAGTTCAGAGCAGCACTATGTGAAGTAATTTAAACAGTTAAAAATAATGTTTCTAATAATGGGTCACTAATATTTTTTTTATTCAGATATTTTAAGAATTTAACAGCATTTTTTAGCATGTTTCATGGTAACAACACCTTAAGTAGGTTAGGATAGAAATAGATGTATATATACCGGTAGTTACATGTAACACGGTTCTAGATCTTTTTTTCATTCAATTAATAGATGGGATCCTGAGGATTAATGAATTAGATTTAATTTGGTTGTAACAGAATTTTTTTTTAACTATCATTAGCACATACAATAATATCTAAATCAATCTTTGTTTTTATATATATTTGAATTTATAGTATTTATATTATGATATCCTAATAATTTTTCAAATGGGTAGTGGTGATTTCAAACAGTCAAAAATAATTTTAAAAAAAAATCGATATGAAAATTATTGAAAATCCTTTTTACTACTTATTCTAAAATTGTCTCAAAATGCTCAACACAGGTGAAGTTTGACATCTTGGTATTATACTGTGTATTAAATCACTTCCTGTGTATAGGAATTAGGAGACAGATGACCACAGGTAGAAACATGTAGCTACATGTATCCCCCAAGGCATTCACCCCTGTATAACATAATCCCTCCTTCACCTGGAATTTACCAGCCGGTAAAAACTCCGCCTTTAACTGCTGATGCATTGCATCACAATGACTACAAATCATGGCATAACTGAGCTATAAGTGCAAGAAGTGTGTTATAAACGATATGTCTTTATACGGAAATAGAATACAGTATATTTCAAACAAGAAGGATATGGATATAACAAGCAGTATTCAATACAGTACCGACCAGACCCAACCTGACACAAAGTAGTCCCAGAGCAGTCCCGGACCTGCTTTCTGGGACTGCTAAAGCAGTCCCACAGCGGTCCCGCAGCAGTCCCACAGCGGTCCCAGCAGTTCCAGCGGTCCCAGAGAGCAGTCCCAGCAGTCCCAGTGGGCGGGGTTTATTAATATAATGGGCGGAGCTAACTCAGAAATGAGAATTCCAATAAACAATGGAACTATAAAAGGTAGTAGAAATTGATTCTGGGTAGTATGCCAGAAATCCTTATATGTACACGAAGGTCATTTATGAACAGAACATGTACGCACATAAAAATTAAAATAATTATTAATAATATTTATTGGAGGAAGAAGGCTTTCACACTTATATATACATATGTGAATTACACTGAACATGAATATTTAATCACAATTTTTGGATATAGTAATAAATAAATTCTTTTGTGATTGATATTGGTTCTCATGTTTATTTTTTATACAGAAAATTAAAAGTGAATTAAATATTTTCCACCAGAAGAAGCTTTAAATAGATCTTATCATTTTATGGCCAATTTAGACTATTGGGATACTCTAACGTTAGAGTTTTCTTAGGTATTGGGGCTTTAAAAAATCTTTGTTAATTTATTATTTTTCAGTCATGATTATTTTTACTGCCATGTCAATTTAATTATTGTTAATGCCTAGTTCTATAAAACTCAGTTTTAAGTGTTTACAATTGCATTCTTAAATGTTAGAGTGTACATCTGTAAATCACCAGAATGGAAGCTTCAGATTATGTTCAAAATTAATTAATCCCAAAGAAATTTATGCATTTTTATTTATCACATTTTTTCGCATTAAATAAATTGAAATTAGGGTCATTGTTTACCAGCATGTTCAATGATGTGTAACACTGATACAAATACCCAAATAACATGTACTGATTTTTCTGCCCAAAGTCGATTGAAACAATGGGTGTTGATACCATCTTATAAACATTAATCGGCCAGGTAAACACTAGCAAAAACAAAAAAGAAATAAAACACATTTCCCGGTATTTTCATTCTTAAAAAAATAAATATACATGTATTCTTTTAATAACTTGTTTATTAATTAAAAGCTACCTGTAATTCATTAATTCCCCAATGATTATTCACATAGTTTATGTTACGGGAGAATAGTAGCATAATTTTATTTCATGGTCATTTAATAAATTGTTGGGTTTTAATTGAGAGCTACATGGAATACTCTTTTTTTAGTGTTGTCCTTATAAAATATGTAGCATTTTAATAAAAAAAATCTTATATCTAACTGTAATGATTATTTTTAAATAGTACCAATGCAAAGTTTGAGTACATGTTATAATTTAACATTTAATAATTAAGAAAGGCCCACATGAAGCTATTTTTTCTCATAAACTTGTAGTTTATTTTTAGGGATAAAAATTTTCTCACGAATTCCTTATTTATCAACTTTATTATTTTAAAATTTATTCTAAATACACATTAATTCGTGTAAATAAACAGTCCCTGAAAATATCAATTAACTATAATAATCTCTACTTATTAAAAGAATGTTAGAAATCCTTGCTTATTAAACAGTTTAAACTCCTCTCTGCTGCAAGTAAACAATACAACAGGGAGCCTGTAAATTCAGAATACACAAAGGGGGCGGAACTATCATGTCACTCAGAACCTTTTTCACACATGAGTGAACAAAGCAGTCCCAGAAAGAGTTGAGGCAGCTGGGACTGCTTTTTATAGCAGTCCCAGAGCAGTCCCATAGCTGTCCCAGAGCAGTCCCATAGCGGTCCCAGAGCAGTCCCACAGCCGTCCCAGAGCAGTCCCACAGCGGTTCCAAAAGCAGTTCCGGGGACTGCTTTCTGGACCGTCTTTGGTGTCAGGTTGGGTCTGGTCGGTACTGTATCACCGACCTCCGAAACATCAGAGGTGGGATAAGGTATCATGGAGAAGTGAGCATCTCCTGCTGACCGGTCACCACCGCCATGTGCTCCTTGTCATATGATCATATGATCGGAAAATAACGGGAAAATGCATCGTCAATTCAATGTATAAATAATGGACTAGCAATAAGTAAGAAAAAAACGTCAGTCAGCATTTGACTAAAAGCTGTTTTTGTGAACAAGGTCATTGTATTGACCGTAGAACTTACGAAATGATGACTTTCAACGAGATAATTCATATTCTTGTTTCATAAACTTGCTTGCAAATAATTTACCTCGTTTAAGAAATTGTCCTTTACGTAGAATGCTTTTGCGTATCAAATCAACTGAGATATATACACTCCGTATGCAGGTGATATATTGCTGCATAAGTAAGGAAAAGTGACGATAGAAAAGTTAAAGTTATCATGTCTTTCATATAGCATGGTTATTAGATTACGATTAACGCGCAAGGAATAATTTTCATGAAGTGTAGATCACATTTCCTGTTTTACATCATAAAAAGTTTTAATAGGCAATTCGGAAAACAATCTAATCATGACAACCAAAAAAGGTGGAAGTCGTTTTCATTTAAAATATGGAGATAACGAACAGTATTCAAGATCAAAAGTCCATAAAATAATACCAAACAGGAGCTTACATTTTTCAGGGACTCCACATGTTTTAGTATTTCCCCTCTAAGTGTTAACATAACTTATTATAATGTTTATTCAGTTATTAAGTTAACCCAATTGACAGATCAATTAGCCGCCTAAGAAATGGGAGTCCTGGACTGACTACTGAACAGGCGAAGTTTAACAGACCTATTATAGACTGTAACTCTTGTAATGTTATACATTTTTTAGATTGATGACTTTGTATTACGTGTCTAGCTTTTAGTTTACTTGTCTTGTGGTAAACGTTTTTCCATCAAAATAGAATCCAACTCAATACCCAAAAATATAAGCGAAGTGCAGGGAAGGACGGTTTTTGATTTCTTAATTGGAATACCAATATCCTTGAACAAAAACATTATTTTGTTGAGATCTCTATAACAAATTTTTCTATCTTCTGGGCCAACACCTAAAAAATCATTTAGCAGATGAACTAGCCTTCCACTTAAACTTAACTAGTTTTCACATACCCAATGTACTGCAGTACTGAGTTCTTCAAATAACTGACAAGAAAAACTAAGTCTCATTAGGAGAGTTTTGTCAAAATAGTATTCATGGTCTATAGTAATACCCAACAAATCCCAAACTGCACAATGAATTGGAACAATTTTATATGCATTCTAAATATATCCAGTTTAAACAACCCGCAATTTTCCCATATGTGCACATTAAACCTACTGCATCTTCTACCTCCTGATATTGAACAGATATGAATTTATTCTTAATACCATCATTGACCGAACTGCCCTCAGGATAAGAGAGGTGATGTATAACTCTATAATCAACAATAGTCTCCCCTGACTTTTTGGAACTAGACCTAGCGGTGAACTCTGAAAATTTTGTAATGGTATTTCCTTAATTGGAGCTGCTACCCAATTGTTGTCTATCTCAATTTGAATCTTTTGTTTCAAAATGTCCAAATTATCCTAAGCTGGTTTTAAATTATCAATCTCTCTAAAAATTCTTTGACCTTCAAAAGGAATTTTAAACCCAACTTTAAGACCTTCCACTAAATATTTCTGCTTGTTTCTATCATAACCCTTCAACCAATAGTCTAGCCTGTCTTCTTTAATTGGGGTAACAGCACTATTTTTCATTAGCAGATTTGAAGATACCTGTAGTTTTTCTTGAGTGCTTGGGCTTTCCCAGAGTTACACTGCTTTTTTGTGTGTGTTCCTCCACACTTTTGACAGGCATGTGTGTAAGGGCAGCGTTCTTTACTGCAGAAACCCCTATTGTTGAAACTATAGCAGGGGTATTTTGGTGTTGTGGAGCCTCGAAAGGATTGAGATGCTTGAGGTGAGGATGAAGTAAACCTTTCATTTCAAACAAAACTAGAATTTATACCCTCTTTGGATTTACCCAAACTGATAGCCAAGGCCTCACTATGGATTTCTGAAATTTAACTTGTCCCAGGGGAAAGATCCCTGGGTTAGTTGCTCGCCACTCCCTAAAGTTCTTATCATAATATTGCTGCTTCATCCGCTACCTTCTTCCGTAATTTTTGTACCATATCCCCATATTTCATTAATGCTGGGGCTTACTGTGTAGACTTTTCAGTATAAATACCCACGAAAACAAAGAAGTCCTGATCCCATTGGGGAATTGCTCTTATTTCATAAGTTTGCTTTTTGGACTTGATTTCACATTCCCCATCCAAGTTTTCATTGATTTCAAAACCTTTATAATTATTCTTATTTTTCAACCCTAACAAATTTCCAAAATCAACAAATTTATTTCCCCAGATTTTGTTTTTCATCTTAGAATCTACACCGAGACCCAATGGCCTTGTGATACTGAGATTCTTAACTTCAGCGTTAAGTGATATCTCCTTAATGCTGTTTGTTCATTAGTACCTGAGTAACTTGGTAAATTGCCATCTCCTGATTGGCTTGAATGATTATTTGCTTGTTGGAGTGTCACTGGGGACTTCCTCTTGTTGTGGATTAACTGGCTTTGGAACTATACCCAAAGCCCGTAGAGCTGTTAATTCTGGGACTTACTAACTCTTTATGTTCATCCTTGGTACTACTTGCATCTCTTTTTCTTTTCCTTGCTGGCCTCTAACCGGTACTCATCTCTGTAAATGGATGATAGCGTGTATGCCTAATTTATACAAATCATATCAAGAATTCAACCTATCTATGACTGATAAAATAATCAGCTTTTATTTAATGTGGCAAAAATATTGTTAATTTTCTCATACAATGTTATGTAATGTAATGTCATGTTAGCCCACAACAGGCAATAGGGTAAAATTACCCACAGGACCTCTATGGTAATTCTTTATACAAATTATTGTTTACATCTTTAAAAAAAATCTGTATTATTACAGTGCACTGGTGACATATAGCTATCGCGAAACCATTGCATCATCACTAATTGCCCTACTGAAGCATAGCGATAGAATTATCGCATTTGTAACTTAATCAAACTGTCAAGATTCAGCACTAATCAAGACGTGTTAAAATTATCACTAATTGCCCAAGTGAAGCACGGCGATAGAATTATCACATTTGCAACTTGATAAAATTATCAAGATTCATTAATACTTTAAAATACCACTAATTGTTCAGTAATGTGCCAAAATTACTACTAATACTTGAACGTACATGTATGGCAAAATATCACTGACTATTCTGCAACTTATGCATAGAAAAGTTTCAGACTTGCTCTTCTAAGTAGAAATAAAAGCCTGATCACAAGGGTCTCTTGCTTTATTTCCCTCTTTTGGACTGGCTCTCTACAATGCATCTAATATATAAATTAAACAGATAACTGCTAAAGGTATAAAGTATAAAAATGCGTCATATATGAATAATAAGGTTTTTTTGTTTTGTTTTTTTTTTTTATTCATACCAGGGTACTTAGGCTAAAGTACATATACATGTAATGCCTGTTTTATAAACTTATTAATAAGATGTAAATTAACTGTAATTGTTATATGAATAAATGACATACAAAATTTTATCTAGCTATCACTTGTGCCATGTATCACAGCACCCCTGATTGCCCTGTAATATTTCACATAGCCAATATGGTTCATATGTACACCATCACAAAAGTTATTCACTACAGAATTCTTCAAGCCCTTCAACTTCCAGTACAAAACCTTCCTTCTGTTTTTAACTTCTTCTTTTAAAAGTTTATTTGCTAAGACTATTAACTTATTATATAAAAAAACTCGGCAGTGTCTAATGAAATATCTTGGTAACAACTGACACACATATATCTTATTTAATTGATACTGGTTGAAAAACAAGTCACATGTCGCCATTATTTTTGAAACAATCTCCCTCACCAAGACCTCTATGCATCCCGCGGCTGGAAGATACCGTTTTTTGCAATATGTAAAATTAGCTTCTGTGGTGGCCTTTTAATATCCTCTTCTAGCACACTTATTCCATACTTCCACCATTTTACCCCACTTATCCCAATGAGGGAAATGTTTTTTGTACATTAAATATATTGTTTAAATGTTGTCTCTGATTCCTCGCATTATGATATAAGTGTCGAACGTGTGAATCACCAAATATTAATACAGGCATTTTAATGGGGAAGAACACAGTATAAAACAATGATCGTTTCGACAACACAGGTTTGGCTGAAGAAAAATTGGCACGTAGGGCCACCACGTGTGCCACGACCGAATTTCAAGTCTCGTCTTTGAACACTTACAAATGCGCTGAAACCCTTGGAAAACCAAACATCACTCCACAAAAACCACCAAGTGTATTAACTGTGCATGGACACGCCGTAAGCCAACTTACTTGTTCAAAATTAAAATTGTATTTTCATACAAATATGGCGCCGACACAGTTTAAACTCAATCTGATACTGAGGATTATCCAGAAAAAAAAGGCACAAAAATATTAGTTATCTCGCTTGTCTCACTTTCAATACACAAGAAATGGGCATAAAATTATTTATGAACATAAATAGCATATACGCAACTAGGTTATAGTCCCTGAAACGTTCTACTTTCCCCTTTTTCCGTTCGTTCACCGTTCGTTCAGCTGCGTTCACCGTTGCTCTCCGTTCACAGTATTCGTTCACCGTTCACCGTGCGATCGCGTTCACCGTTCACTAAACTTTCACCGTTCGCTCTTTGTTCCGTTTACTTTGCCTTCACCTTTCGTTCACCGTTCACTTATCGTTCAGTCTTTATTGTCATTCAACTCCGAAGTGAAAGGACTTTTTCTTTTTGATGGTAAAATTTACGCGTTTTTTAATTAAATAAATATCGTGTTTGAAGAAAAAATTTCATTGCAAAAATTATCTACGGTATTTATATTTTTATTGTCATAACTCAGCTGTTATTTTATTCATGAAATTTCCCCGGAAAATAATACATTAAATACATGTACCTACTGTACATGTATGTAGAACGATGCTAAAATTTAAATTTTAAGAAAGGCAATGTACAAATATTTTACGCACGGCAAGGATTTGTTGTAATGTTAAAGACGACAAATCACCAATGGATGTATAATAATTAATGCAAATCTTTTACAAGACATGAATACACATAAAAATTATTCCTACAGTAAAACGTGTTTCAAACTACACGTAGGTCTTAGAATTATGAACAGTATGCAAATATTCAGTTAATGAAATATTTTTAGAGCTAATTAAATTGATAGTGTGGTTTCAAATTTTAGAAAACACCAACTTTTTAAAATAATCTTTCATTAGAGATGGAAAAATTCCCTTTCCCCACCACCAAAATATATGTTTGCCATTCAGTATAATTAAGCTCCCCCCCCCCCGGGGCCTTTTCTCCCCAAATAAAATTCTTAGT
>NW_026928345.1:0-33912 GCF_032062105.1 Saccostrea cuccullata | reverse complement strand
TGATTTAAATTATGATTGGAAAAAGCTAAAATAATTCAGTTTTATTATTCTACTTAAATTCATATTTATTTCATTTCAAGATAACTGACTATCATTTGTGTTCAATTTTGAAATTGAGTTATTTCCCTTTGATGTGTGTTTTGCGTTTTATTGTGCATGTATTTTTATTTTATGTTTTTGTGTATTTTAGAGCCTACTGTTATTGTTGTGTGTGTATGTGAATAAATTCATCTGTTACTACAAGATTTTTACTAATACTTTGTTTCTACTATTGGAAAACCGTAACAGAAATGGCGCCCACGTTGGGACTCGAGAGGATGACGAAACCACCTACCGGAACGAAATGGTAGAGGTCCAAACTCACTAGGAGTCTAACCGGAAGTAACCTACCGGAAGCGGCCCTGATTGACAACAAATAATAACAACACGTGAGGTAAACTTAGAAAACAAGCAAGGCTGTTTTATGTGAGTAAATTGTGTGAACATTTTCGTTTTATTTTATTTTAAGAGCTACTGGTATAGCTCAGTAGCTCTGTGACTTTATTGTGTCAATTAACAACACAATTGTTAAACTTCGGTTATACTCCTGAATAATAAGCAGGACAACCCATCCCGAATTTACTTTGTGTGTAACAGGACATAAAACTTATAGTGATTCTGCTGAACAGTGGTTGGAGTCAGATGGATTTGGCCAAACAATTACAACATTAGTTTGTCTGTTTATAACTTGTGTGTTTTTGATCCATGTTTATTTACATGTGAACAAATCCTGAATTTGTCTGAGAAATTTTGACACCGGACTAAATGATACATTTGTTTACATCTTGAAATACTTGTGTCATGCTTTCATATCAAGTTTAATATTGGATAGTATTTCATTAATTGTTTTGAAACATTAATTGATTTACAAAGACAAACGGTAGCAAATTTTCTGTCTGTCAGCTGCAGTATGGTATGATTTATTTTCTTTAAACAAAAGAGCTAGGTTCAAATTAATTTCTATACCCCACGCAACTAGTTGCGGGAGGTATAATGTTTTTGACTGGTCCGTCAGTCAGTCCGTCAGTCAGTCAGTCCTCTTTTTTTGTCAGCGCAACTCCTCATAAACCGCTGCACAGAATTTCGTCAAACTTTGCAGATATTTAGGACACAATGTGTAGATGTGCATATTACCAGGAAATTCCGATTCCATTATTTTTTCCGGGAATTTCCGCACTTTTTAACTTAGGCATTTGGCCATACCTTGAATATAGAGATGAACAGATTGTCAGCACAACTCCTCATAAACCGCTGCACAGAATTTCGTCAAACTTTGCAGGTATTTAGGACACAATGTGTAGATGTGCATATTACCAGGAAATTCCGATTCCTGTATTTTTGCGGGAATTTCCACACTTTTTAACTTAGGAATTTGCCATACCTTGAATATAGAGATGAACAGTTTGTCAGCACAACTCCTCATAAACCGCTGCACAGAATTTCGTCAAACTTAGCAGGTATTTAGGACACAATGTGTAGATGTGCATATTACCAGGAAATTCTGATTCCATTATTTTTTCGAGGAATTTCGGAACTTTTAACTTAAGCATTTGGCCATACCTTGAATATAAAGATAAACAGTTTGTCAGCGCAACTCCTCATAAACGGCTGCACAGAATTTCGTCAAACTTTGCAGGTATTTAGAACACAATGTGTAGATGTGCATATTACCAGGACATTCCGATTCCATTATTTTTTCCGGGAATTTCCGCACTTTTAACTTAGACATTTGGCCATACCTTGAATATAGAGATGAACAGTTTGTCAGCACAACTCCTCATAAACCACTGCACAGAATTTCGTCAAACTTTGCAGGTATTTAGGACACAATGTGTAGATGTGCATATTACCAGGAAATTCCGATTTCATTATTTTTTCCGGGAATTTCCGCTTTTTTAACTTAGGAATTTGGCCATACCTTGAATATAGAGATGAAGAGTTTGTCAGCGCAACTCCTCATAAACCGCTGCACAGAATTTCGTCAAACTTTGCAGGTATTTAGGACACAATGTGTAGATGTGCATATTACCAGGAAATTCCGATTCCTTCATTTTTCCAGGAATTTCCACACTTTCCAACTTAGACTTTTTTGCCATATTTTGAATATATAGATGAACAGTTTGTTAGCACCATTCCTCTTAAACTGTTGTACATAGTTTCGTCAACCTATGCTGATATTTGGGACATATTCATTATTTTATCCCAAAGAGTTTTGCCAATTATTCAAGAAAATTTCTCAACACCCCCCCCCCCCCACACACACACAGACACTTCAAATAAATGTGTGGATTTGTATATTAGTATATTGTCAAGAAATTTTGATTCCATAATTTATCTGGAAACTTCATTCCACATTTAAATGTCCTCATATGCAAGACATTTTCATGTTAATATTTTTTGCAATTATTGCCCTTTTTGATCTATACTATGTATTTAAAGTGCACTGTGCCTTTCATAATGTGTTTCACCATTAAGTTATGGGGGAGCGTGGGGTATGTGAGCTAGCTCACTTTTTCTTTCATTGTTTATACTTTAAATTCAAAATTTACATTTTGGGGTAAATTTAATTATTAAATTGTAAGAAATTTGAGAAAATCAGAAGTTAAAGAGTAATTACTAGTTTACTAACTTGGACGGTAACATACCTGAAATGACATAGACATAAGTACTGAAGTCCTGAGTTTGGAGGTTTGCTTGTGCAATATTTGTTGACACTAGTTTAGTGCAGAAAGGTTAAACAGTCAAAGTTGTCAGAGCTGTGGTAAAGTAGTCTTAGTATCTGAGGTAGACAATATCTTATTTAGGAAGATAATTAGTTAATTGAACAGTATTTTGGTTTTAAGTGTAAAACCAAAATACAAGGTTACTTATAGAAAGGTTTAAAAAAAAATGGGTACCCGTTAAACTGTAGATCCATCAAATTGCAAATCCATTAACGGTAAAACATTTCCCGGTAACCGTAAATTATAAACCGCTTGTATCGCTATATTAGTGTTGAAGGTCGTGAGGAAACTTGATTCCTCATCCAATTTGATCTGTAGAAATCCGGACTTAGCATCGAGCACGGAAAAAACTATCGTGTTTGGAATGGCTGAGACAACGTCGTCTATAGTTTTCATAGGATGATGTTCCCTGAGAATAGCTTCATTCAGGTCCTTCGGGTCTATGCATATGCGAACTTTGCTGTTTCTAAGGCTGACAACCATAATACAAACAGAATTTTGTCGATTATGGGTCTCTGTAGTTATCACAGGGGTTAAATACCAAACCCGTGACGTAATACCTGTTGATCATGTAGTAGCAGAGTGAGAGTGAAACGTAACGAGAATTCATGAAAACAAACAAAAGAAATCGTAGCTTAAAAGATTTAGAATGAATATCATGTGTGATTCATGTGGGAATAAAGCTTATGAATAAGGTATGGTAATATACTTCAACAATTTCTTCGTAAAATCAAAGCAGGGAGGGTGTTTACTTGCCGATCAGCCTTTCCTCTGTCGTTCATGTAACGTGCGGGACCCGAGCGATCTACTTCGGATCGTACTTGGTTATGCCCAAGTCTTACAGGGAGAATATGGAATGCAAAATATACAGATTATAAGAAATATATACACATACGGACGACACTTGCCTAGTGTCAAGTTGAAGCAATATATACAAATATAAAGGACACTTGCCTAGTGTATGATTAACAATATGTACAGAAACCCCTGCCACTTGGGCCAACATTTTTTTATTAAATGGTTTACGGGAATTTTTTTGAAAAAATTGGGTCGGGGGGATAAATAAAAATAAAATTCCATAATCTATGCAGTCGACTAAAAAAATAAAAATAAAATTGAAAAAAGTGTGTGATTTTTTTATTTTTAATATTTCGATAAAAATTGCCATTTATATGGTGTAAAGCTTGAAATATGATAACAACAACACAAATATTAAAGTACACTACTAAACCCTTAATTTGGAGAAATGGGGGAATCTAAGGATTTCCTTATAAAAATACTCATTATGACAACAAGATGACCAAAGGAAAAAGATTGCAAAAAATGAGAACTTCACTATGTTCAAATTAAATGTGACGCGCCAAGCAAAAACCTCCCTTAACGAAGAATTTTGACATTTTCAGATTTTTATTGATTCTTGTAGAGTTTTTCTTTCTCTTTCGTTTGATGTATAACATGACATATATTTCTGTACATAAATGTATAAAAAAATCGCATGACAAAGACGGAATATTTACTTTGACGTACAGTGTACGCGTGCGTAACTGCATGGATTTATAACGTAAAATCGTAAAATGACGTAAAGCTTCATAATAATTTGATGATATTTATTATCATTAAATCTTTGATTTGATTTCCTTAAAAGTATCAACAATTAAAGATTTTTTAATCGTAATAATAGAAAATAAACATTCTAAATTATATCTTTGAGAAACGAATGTCGGGAGGGGATGGGGGTGGACCGAAATGATCGTCAAGGGACAAAACTGAAGACAAAGTATAAAAAAAAATATTCTCTTCTTCTGGGATTTCTTCCAATTTATGGCTTTTTAATGCAGTAAAATGGCAGAAATCTACATTACTGCAATAGTAAAAGAAAATTAGCAACATTTGGATAAAAAAAATCCTATTGTGGTAGTACAAACGACACACGTACGGCTACCTACTAGCTTAGGCTAGTGGGATAACCCTTAACCTTATTCGGTAAAGAACAGAGGCCTCTGATTCGATCCCAATTTAGCAGAGGCACGTAATTTTCTCTGTTACACTATGAAAGTATTTATTTTTAAAAAAGAAGTTCGAGACAGTCCTTACTCCCCCCCCCCCCCCAGGGTCAATAAAAGTCTATACAATATACGTGTAGATAGAAAGTCTTGTTATAGTACCTGCAATTTTTTGCAGAGTGCGACAGTTTTTTTTTCTATCCAAAGGAAAAATAACATTTTTTTTAACACAAGTTAAATATTTATTACATGTTTTAGTTTCGAATGTTTTAATACTGAAGACTTCTTGGCTAATTGAAAAGATTATATGCACCCAAGAATAGATTGTATTTGTCTCTTGTAGTAGAGTTTGATCTTTTTCTTCTAAATATATTTATTTTCAATAATTTAAACATAAATATAAAATAGGAAACGGAAGGCCAGGAAAAATGAATCAAATGTTAAAAATTACCAAGAAATAATAATTAAACACTTTAGAATTTGATGCACCTAATCTTCATTGATTTGATTTAAACATGCATTTATTGAAATATACAGACGCATTGGAAACAAGATTGACAACTTTCAAATTCTTTTTCATTTAATATCAACAGAAAGTAAGAGAACGGGTAAAACATTTCTGCATGTAATATTCTTCGATCATCGTAAACGGGAGGGGGGGGGGGCATATCTCAACTATGGACATTCACGCTTAATTGATTACCTGAATTAATTAAACAAGAACAAGGCACAAATGTAAAATCTCAAGCTGTAACTTTTGTTATTTTTAAAAAAATAATAAATTGTTGCAATTTTTACATTTTTATTCACCAGAAGACGTACATATATGAATGGGTTAGTTGATCAAGCACGCAGTATTCAATCCGACCAACATGTATTTTTTTTTTATGTTCGATTGTTTGATTGATTGATTATTTGTTGTCTTAACGTCCCTCTCGAGAATATTTCATATGGAGACGCCACCACTTGTCGGTGGAGGGTTACAAATTTTGTCCTATGCTCGGCACTTAGGGCCTTTGAGCAGTGAGGGATCTTTTTCGTGCCAGCACCTACTGCGACACGGGGCCTCGATCTCATCCGAAGAACCGGTCTCCACGTCCCGCAGTGGGATTCGAACCCGCGACGTAAGGATGGCCTCCTTACTACGCGACTCTAGAGTAGACGCTCTAACCACTGCGCCACGCGGGCGACCTTTTTTAATGTTCGATAACTCCATAGAGCGATTTAATCATTGACTTAAGTATAATAGATTCAGATACATGTATTTTTATCCTCCTACTTCCATATAACTTGAAAAATTATAGGCATTTAACCACGGACTAATATATTTTGCATAAGCGTCGGAACCCTGGGGGGGGTGGGGGGGTGGGGTAGGAGCGGATAAGTCCCCTTTTTTCCCTAAAGATATACTTAGTATAGACATTGGCCATTGTTGCGTAGGCTTAGCCCCCCCCCCTCCCACTTTCCATAGACATGTTGCAATATAATTCGGAAAGTGGAGTGTTTGGAAAAAAGGTCTGGAGTTCGAACCTAATCCCCAACCCCCACCACGTAATTGGATTTTCGTGTTTAACCAATGCACATTTCTTTTTTTCTTGCTTGTCAGGTCTTTTTGAAAGTTTAAAAATTCCTTATACCTACCCCCCCCCCCCCCCCCCCCCCACTTTCAATTTGCTTCCGACGCCCATGTTTTGAGCAGATTTGTACCGTACTAATTTTGCATTTAACTGCCAATACATGAAAATGTTCAATGAAACTTTTGCAGGAAAAATTTATTAACATTGTAAAAGTTTGTTACATGTTTACATTTAATATATTACGTGTAATTGGTAGCAAATTTTAATAATTTGAAAAGCATATACATATTCATTTAATTGCGATTCAATAGAGGGAAACAAGATTATTATTTTCCAAGGTAGATGTTAATGTTTGTAGTAAAGTCTTTGAAGGGGATACAATTACTGCAGGTTAAATAATCCTTAATACTAAAGGTTAAAATAAAACCATTAAAAAGAAAGTCTTTAACCTCTTAAACGTTTAATTTATACTCTCATACTGCATTGATGTTTTAAAAGGGGCTGAATGTGATGAGCACCGGAGACGCTATTACATGTACATGCAACAGCCTGATTCAGCGATTTTATACATGACCGAAATCATGTTGTTTTCAGGAGTCCAGAATCATTGTTTGTATATGTATAAAAACCACGCACAAAATACTAATTGGTTGGAATGTTTTAAAGCTGTTCGAACAAATAGTATGATTTGTAACAATTTGTATTTACAATTGTACGTATTATAACATTTTAGAGATGTTTCATGTTTGCCATTTTAACATTCGGTGTATTGTGTATAACCTCATCAAACAGATTATGAAAAGGTCGATAAACAAATGTTTAATCTGTTTAATTCTCAATCATGAAATATTTTAGACAGTGGGACTGTAACTTACAATGTATGCGAGCATCCGTAAATTCAAGAAGAAATTAGAACGAAGTATTCAAAGAAATAAAGCATACACGCGACACAGAAGAAAGGGGAGGGGGGGTTCTACAATTTTTGTACAACATGAGAAGGTGTTAAAAAATGAAAAAAAAAAATGAAAAGCTCAAAAGGTCTTTCTTCAAAATATTCATTTTAAATCCACAGCTATAACTAATTCCGAAAGAAGTGTCCAAATCAAATACCACATGTCCTATCTATAGAGACTACTTTAAAAAAAAATAAACTTAACTATTTATCAATAACAGTTCACGTTTTATTTATATATACGGCAGCGTTAACTGTCCAAACCCATTTAAAACCGTTAACATTGGGTTAAATTCATTCTATAAGTAAAAGAGAAGTAAACCATGTGCATTACGATGAAACAGCTCGCCATTAAACTAAAAAAAAACTTTAAAAACTTGTTTGTTTGACCTTTTAAAATGAACCGACTAAAATCTTTTTAAAACTTCCAAATTATTCATTCCGGGATTTTCTCATCCTAACAGCAACTTATATGCCTTCAATCTTTTATAACACTGAAAATTTCCGACAAAAAAAAATCGACCTACCTACCAATGTAATTTTTTAACCCGAATAGGGAGAAGGCAAACAAACTTCAATTTAAAAACGGACTTACGGGAATTTTTCAGCCACCACTAGAAATCTTTAAAAAATACACACTAAATTGTGAAAAAGAGATATCACACAGCCACTCGACGGAGAATAATTTTTTTCATAAATAAACTACATCAAATTACACCCAAGAATCTGTCTTAGCATATAAATAAAACAACATCCCCCTGTTCTATTGCGGAGAGTATCTTTAAAGGAGACGTTTTTACGTCGCATTTACCTTGTTGACTTTAGACGCGTCTTTTGACGTTACGTCATAATAGACATAAGGGAGGTTTTTGCTTGGCGCGTCACAAATAACAAATTAAAAATGGGAAATATTGTTATAATGAGAATCCGAATAAAACCCAGCATCATAATTTTAATCTGTATTTCACAATACAGCATATGTTTTATGCATGTACATGTAATAAATTTTTGAAAGTTTGATAAAGTTGAAAGTATAGACAAATTTGAAAACCGTATCGTTTGCAGTATTTATATATCTACATGTATTCTATAACTGTTTAACACACACCAAAATACTTCATACGAATTTCCAGTCTGTATACACGTGTATGATCTTTTTTTAAAAATGTTACACACGTTTGAAAACGTTTCATGGATATACATGCAGATACGTCACATTTTATTCTTCACAAAAATTCGAACGTCTATTTTCGATTTCCATTCACGTATCAAATCCATCAAAGGTATCAAAATTGTAATAGAGAACTACTGTACTGTATACGGTACCCCACATCGAAAGTGACAGTCATGTCAACATATCCTCTAGTCATTTCTTTAATTTCGTTATAACTCCAACTGAACTTCGTCATTGGATGTACTCTTATTGATTTTCCTGTTTGCTATGGATGACTTGCAAAAACGATCGTGAACTATCGTGTATAAGGACGACGTATTCTCAACTTCTGTAAAATTTGACATTTCTGCGTCCATGTTGGCACGTTTTATGCACTTCCGAAACAGTTGATAAGAAAAGTATATTGATTGGATGATAAGAAAGGCTCTCAATACAACAGCCAATCAGAATTGCCGACTTATTTGCACATAATTTTATTTTTTTGGTGCTATTGCATTGACGATCGGCGGGAAATTTAAAAATAAAATCAACAACAGGGACTTTTATTTTTATTTGGTTTTAGCTAAAATTGCAGTCGGCGCTCCCGTAAACCATTTTATTAAAAAAATGTTGGACTTGGCTATACGAACGCCACTTGCCACTTGGCTATATCAGTGCCGATTAGAACTTGGCTATACCAACGCCAATTGCCACTTGGCAAAACAAATGTCACTTGGTAATACTATAACCCCTTGGCTATTTATATACCAATTCGTATGAACCTGTCAACTGGCTCGACATGTTCTGCTCCACTTATTACTTCGATACTTGAAATACTTTGCCTTTCGACTTACAGTTGTCACTTACCTCCTACCATCGAATTGGTTTCAAACGTATGACCACGAAGCCACTGAACACCTGCCTACTTATATAAACTTCGTATCAATGATAATAAGTGCGGGAATGCGTATCTGTCATTTTCCGAGCATACTTTGCTCATCTTCACCAAAGTTTTGTTTTTATAGTATTTTTAGGTCACCTGAGTAAACTCAGGTGACCTATTGCTATCTGTTTTCGTCTGTCGTCGTTCGTCGTCCGTCGTTCGTCGTACGTCGTCCGTCGTGTGTTAACATTTGAACATTTTCAGCTTCTCCTCTGCAACCACTGAACCAATTTCAACCAAATTTGGCACAAAGCATCTTTGGGTAAAGGGGAACAATAATTTTGAATTTCATGATCCCTGCCCCCCTGGGGCCTGAGGGGCGGGGCCAAAACCACTAAAATTAATGCAATCTTTAAAAATCTTCTTCTTTACTCCTGGACATCAAGCAGTCAAACTGTGTGCATGATTGTAATCAGCATTTAGTGCTCTACCAAAATTGTGAAATTCATGGCCCTGGGGTCAGGGGTTCTAGTGCTAGGGCGGGGCTAAATAAGTATATAGTGAAAATGCATTATTTCTTTGAAAATCTTCTTCTCTACTCCTGGGTATTAAATAAATAAACTAAGTACATAGTAATGATGAGCAAGAGTGCCTCTACCAAAATTGTGAATTTTATGGCCCCAGGGTCAGGGGTTCTGGTGTTAGGGCGGGGCTCTATTGATTATATATATTGAAAATACATGATTTCTTTGAAAATCTTCTTCTCTGCCCCTGGTTATCATATATACTAAAAAAGTGCATAGTTATGATGAGCAAGAGTGCCTCTACCAAAATTGTGAATTTTATGGCCCCAGGGTCAAGGGTTCTGGTGTTTTTTGGGGGGGGTCTATTGATTATATAGTGAAAATACATGATTTCTTTGAAAATCTTCTGCTCTGCTCCTAGGTATTGAATAAACTAACTAAGTGCATAGTTATGATGAGCAAGAGTGCCTCAACCAAAATTTTGAATTTTATGGCCCCAGGGTCAAGGGTTCTGGTGTTGGGGAAGGGGGGGGGGGGCTCTATTGAATATATATTGAAAATACATGAATTCTTTGAAAATCTTCTTTACTGATCCTAGGAATTAAATAAACTAAGTACATAGTTATGATTAGCAAGAATGCCTCTTTTAAAATTATGAATTTTATGGCCCCAGGGTCAGGGGTTCTGGTGTTAGGGGGACGGGGCTCTATTGATTATATAGTGAAAATACATTAAATCTTTAAAAATTTTATTCTCTGTCTCTGGATATAAAGCAGATGAACTACCTTTATAGTTATGATGAGCAAGGGCCCTAATCTTGCAGACTTGTGAATTTCAAGGCCCCAGGTTCAGGGGGATGGGGTAGGGGCTCTACTTATATACTGAAAATGAATTTATTGTTTGAAATCTGCTCTTTTGTATTTATAAAACATTTATTTATTTTTTGATATTAAGGGTGCCTTTTTAAAATTTGTGCAATGTGTTGACCTAGGGTCAGGGGTTTATGTCACAGTGTTAGGGGCACTACTGATTAGTTGGAATGCATTTTTGGTCCCCTACCCTGTGTATGGCTATTCAGTAACCAAGCTAAGCAACTGCTAAGTGTATTGTTATGATGATCAATGGTGCCTCTTTCAAAATTGTGAATGTCATATAGCATCTGGCTTAAAACATGAATCAAATTCAGTAACTGGAAAGTTCTTGCATATAATGCTCAGGTGACCTATAAGGCCCGTGGGCCTCTTGTTATTTATATGATATCCTTTGTTGTAAAACCATTTATTCAATTAACCGGTTAATAACATTATTTACAATTATTTATTGATTGTACAATATGACACAAGGGAGGTAACTCCCAACCGTTTCAGTTCCTAACAAATAAGATGCAAAAGTTCAACACTGCACCGCACACTTTGAAACTTTATTTTTTATTCTATCTAAAGTTCTTTTTCTGTTGTTTTTGGAAAGTGCTGCTAGCTAGAATCGTATGGTTTACGGGAGTTAATGCATTTTTTCGATGTTCTGAACAAAATGTTAGGATGTAATGTATGTTAATTAGCCTGATCCTTTTGTGTACTTGTGTATTACGTCATCACTTTATGTTATTGAATAAAATGTTGAACTGAAACAAACAATTTCTTCGTAAAATCAAAGCAGGGAGGGTGTTTACTTGCCGATCAGCCTTTCCTCTGTCGTTCGTAACAAATAATATGCAAAAGTTCAACACTACGCCGCACACTTTGAAACTTTATTTTTTATTCTATATTAAGTTCTTATTCTGTTGTTTTTGGAAAGTGCTGCTAAAATCGTATGGTTTACGGGAGTTAATGCTTTTTTTTGATGTTCTGAACAAAATGTAAATATTTTGGTAATGTTCCGTCAGAAAGTGTTGAATAATTAAACCCCCCGCAAACGAAGTTTAGGGGGTGGGGGGTATATAGGAATCACCATGTCCGTCTGTCCGTCTGTCTGTAGACGAGATTTTGTCCGGACCATTACTCAGAAACTATTGGAAGGATTTGTCTGAAAATTTGTACACATATTATTCACCATATGAAGTTGTGCACCTGATATTTTCATCTTGATAGGATTATTATTTTGAATTTTACAGGTGTTTTTTCATTTTTATTTTGTGGTTTTGTCTGGACCGTTTCTCAGAAACTATTGCAAGGATTAATCTGAAAATTTGTACAATTATTATTCACCATATGAAGTTGTGCACCTGGAATTTTCAACTCTTTTTGTTCATTTTTCTGCATTTTACAGGTTTTTAAAAATTTTAATTGACTTGTTCATTTTGGGCTCATGTATAAGGTTTGAGACATAGAATCTAGAATATCTGTACAAAAACGTGAACTACAGCTTAAAACTACTCATAAAAACTTAAAAAAAAAAAGTTACATCAAGTGTTAAAAACAGTTTTTACATTGCACAGAAGATAATGTAATTTCATTTGTCTCTTGGGAATAATGACTGGACATGCATCCAGTTAAAGATAAATTAATGAGTTTGGTGTTGAAAGTTGTTTAGGCATATATCTTATCAAGTGTGTGTGTGTGTTATCAAATCTTCAGGGAATAAGGCACAAGAATTAAAGATCTCTCTTCTCTTATTCTCTTAATTGTAATTTATTGTCTGTCAAAACACTTCATTACTGGATGACCAGTTCTTTATTTTCAAAATGCATTTCAAATTGATATATCAAGATTAATTTGATTTTGTATAATGTTTTTTTTTTTCAACTATCAGTTTGCAGAGTGACATAACACATAATTGCAATATATTTTTTTAATGCAGTATAAATGAAGAAAAATTAAATGAAAAAAAAAAAATGTTACAATGGAATTACAATGTACAGCTGTATTAGTATTGATGTTTCATTTGGTTGCACCTCCGTTTCATTCATTAAGAAACATGATGAGCAATAATATTTCACTGCAAATTTTTTAAAGTAAATTGTGAACATCTCTAGATCCATAAAGTATTTTTGAATTGCCACCTTCTCTTAAAAACCCAGCGGGGGGTATTTGTCCCTATTGCACAGTTCTAGTTATTTCTGTGGTAGGACAGTAGGATTCTAGCAGCACTTTTCATGGTACAGAGATGTTTTTACATAATTATTATTACAAATTGAATTTTTATTATCCCGGGGATAGTGTTGAACTTGTTATTTTTAAGCGGTTAGCTTCGCTAGCCGCTTTATAGCTTGTGTTCGACACCGGAAACTTCCATAAGGCGCCACCTATCGACAACGGAAACTTCAACAAAGCCTCTACCTAGTACTTATCTTAAATAAAATCAAGACTATCAAAACAACACTAATCTTTCGGTTTTTAATTTTTTTTCTGATTTTTTTTTTGTCAATAAAATAAATTTATAATTGTTGTATTAAAAAGTTTATGTATAGGAGCATTTGGTGTCGAGATTAAATTTCCGTGACATCAGCTGAAGGCGATCGGGCCCTGTGACAAAATTCGAAGTCAGCATGAAGTTAAGCTGATAACATTATCAATGCGTTAGATTTAAACTTTAGGAAGAAATGTATAGCAAGAAATATATTTGAATCCATTGCTACAAGAAAACCGGTAGGCATTTCCGATTTACGTGTTAAATTGAAGCCTGAATCGTACAGGGGGTCAAACTGGCGTTGGGCACCTTGTGTATTTATAATAAGAGGGGGTAGAATGTTTCGATATTTGGCTAATTTAGAGACTTACTGATAAAAATTCACGTGCCTGTGATTAATTATAAGGCTACTCTCATGAACAATAAATATTTGACCGAATTATGCTACTGGGCACAGGGAGGACGGGTTAATAACTGGCTAAAGGGGTTGAAGGTTATTACCAGCTGCAAAACATCGGAGAATCTCTCAATCGAGTTTCATTTTCCAAAATATTAAGGCATCCCTTTAATTAACTTAAGTTATACTAGTACACGAAGAAAGCCTTTATATCATAATACTGAATACATTTGTAAGTTGTTCAGTTATGGATTACTTCCATAATGAAACGTTTCTTTTCTTCTCCTTTTTTCTCAGTTGAAATTATTTAAAAGTTATTATAAAAGATTTGTTTTTAACAATAGATTCTGTACTCAATCTAATTACTACAAACGATTTTAAATGATCACATTTTTATTTAAAAAAATAATGGGAGCTTCAAAATACTGGAATTAATTTTTAAAAATTGGAGAAAAAAAATTAATTGGCATTCGATCCTTTTCTAAAAATAAGCCATTATAAAATATGCACAGAAAAAGAGGCATGAAAAATCATGACGATACGCACAAATTGAAAATCATATCGAATGAATAATTATTTTTTAAAGTTTGCTAAATTCTTATGCAAGGTATAAGTTGTAAAATTACTTTTTAAATTTGAATTCGTCCAATTTGTTATCATTTTGAGCCTTTGAGAAGAAATAAAAACTAGCATACAGATGCTTACAGACATATTGATAGAAATTCGCATTCTTGTTTTTAGTGTAAAAAAAAAAAAGAATATATTGCTTATGCGACATATTGAAGAAAGTGACAATGATACCTAGGTAATTCATGCAATGGAAAATTAAACTGTTAAGTTGTTATACACTGAATTTTAGTGAACCTTTGAATTTTTAAAATACTAGTGCTGATGGATTAAACAACAACTTTTCTTTTCACAGTTTTTTTTTTGTTACAATATTTCATGAAAAATATTTGCCGAATACTCAGTATATGTTGAATATGTTGATTATGTTCGTTTATACATATCGTGCAAGACTCTTTTTTAAATAATTGTCATATACCATTTACTTATTCGAACATTTAATTGTATGAAAAGTCAATAATGTACATTTCTTAAACCTTTATTATCCTGTTTACTTGTCTTTCTTCATGTGAGAGAAATAGTTCATAATATTAAGAAACAGATGCACTCAGTATCTGTATCAAAATACAGAATGAACAGTGATCGGTATCAAAAGAAAAAAAAACGGATCCTTGAAAGTTCCGATGCCTAGGAGAAGTAAGCATCCCCAATGACAGGTCAGACCTGCTGACCCGCAGTGAGCCTACAAAACTGAAGCTCTTCGAAATAAATTAATTCTTTGCTCGTCCATCCGTTTTTCTCAGACTTGCTAGCTAAAGATCTAAGTACAGTACTCCAATTTTGATTTGTTTGTTATAGTAGCCTTTACAGTAACCAAATTTCAGAATCAATAGAGCGTTTGGACGCCACCAATGGAGAAAAAATGAGGGAGAATTTTTTTGAAATTGAACTTCCTGTCTTCAAACTGAAAATCTCAGGTTGATATTTTGAAACAAACATTTGTGACATCAATCTAAGATGTTATTGGTTATACTATTTAGTTAAGTACTACAATTCAGTGTGTCTTCTTCTTTGCTGATGACACTGAAAAAACATATGCATGTCTACTTAAATATCATCATTCAATGCATTTTTGTTATTGTACACTGTACATATTCGATGAAAGCATGATAACCGCTTTTCAGTACTTTCAGTACTTTGATTTCATAAAGGCATATTTTCTAATTATAGACGTCACGTGATGACGTCGTGGTGAAGCGATTCATGTAGTATAACGTCCCATTAATTGAAGTCTGTAGAATGCATTATTATAACAAAAGTTTTATGCATGACTTTTCCGATTTATTAGTGTTACATAATTATAAAACAGTCTTAAATTCGCCGAATTCTAGTCCATGTGCTGCCTTAACATAACCGCGAGGTTCCTTCTTCAGCATGAGATTTTAAAGTCTCTGAAATTGATTAAAACACATTATAATTATTTACAATTGTAAGTTCAATTTTTTAATACATTGAATTGACGACAGATTTTTCCATTATTTCCTTAGCATGGTGCTTCTCGCAAAATTAAGCATTAATTCATTTCACGTGTATATTCAGGAATCTACAGTGCCTACTAAGCAAACAAAGTTGATGCTGTATCATAGTAAAGAAAGATAGGAAATAAACACCTTCTTGTAAAATCTTATATAATTTGACTTAATTACCTTTTTGGCAATTGATGCATCGCACTTTTCTTTTTCTCTTTTCTTTCTTTGGGAGCCTAATTGACAATAAAATATTGTTTAGTTCTTTTTACAAAGCACATAAGCACAATAGATGGGAAATTTATTTATACTCATTTACTTGAAAAGTCCTAAAATACCTACCTGTACTCGCAATTTTTGTAAGGAAAGTGTTGTCGATTGTGGAGGAGAAGGGTATTCCTTGAACAACCTTTTCATCTTGGCAATGCTGATACCTTTCTCAATGACCTTCCGAAAGATATCCAGAGTCAAGTCAACACTTAACCGGCTGACTTCACGGAAAGAAAAGATGGTGCCTGACGGGAACAGATTGGCAATTTACTCTACCAGGCTCCAGCAACTGGTGTCCATGGTGGAGAGGCGTATTACGTGTTGTAGCCGCTTTTTTCGTTTTCTTCTTCCTTTCGATTACCAGTACACAAAGGAAATCTATTAGGAATCACTTTAAAGAATAACCATTTCTTTTAAAATCATATTTAACTATGTATTTTTTTCAAATGATAAATTTGGTGTCATAGTCAATATATATAGTCGGATATAATTTTTTGCAATAAGTTGTGTGTTTTACATCACCAACCCATGGCGAGGGGATAAATACACACGGCAAATAGGATAAAAGTCATATCCATCTATAAATCATGGGAGATTCTTTTTATCCCCTGATCAATGTTTACACAGTTTCTTTCTATATAGAAATCCACTTGAATTAACTTCATTACGCTAACAAAAACCATATGTGACATCATTACTATGAGATGCAAAAAATATTCAATGAGTCATATCCATGTACGTGATAAGGTGGTAAACATTGGTAAATAGTTTTATTGGATATTATTATTAAGTTGATTTTATTTATATGCAGATGTTGAAAAGTAAACAATAAAAAAATGTCTTAGCACAGCATGAAACAGCATACACAACATGTATATCGTCTTAATATTTCCTGGAAAACTTCCCTGCATATTTCTGAAATAATAGGTTGCTCAAAATTTTCAGTTCTTCTAGTAAGGATGTCTTCAGACAATTTGTTGTTTCTTCATTCCTTGCTAACCCAAGATAGGACATGGTACCATTAGAGTTTTATTTTTAATATGTTGACTTCTCTAAAAATAAAAATGAACATATAAATGTTGTTTATGTGTACCTGAAATTCTACTCTTTATGTACATGGTTTTCTTAATCACTCCTTTGTTGACTGATTTATGTATGCAATTTCTTTTCTTTGTACGAGATCATTTTTATGTATGGCTGAGATAATTACATGGCTTTTAGGTATCTCTCTGGATACAGCTCATTCAGCTGTTTCGTCACATCATGGTTATGATTACCATCAATGAGCTATACCTCCATATTGGCTCTAAATTAATCTTCACAAATTATAGTCGTTGCTGCGGGTGAATGTTGAGTTGAAGTCCGTTTACTAATTTGGAGTTGAAACTGGTATTTAACTCGGCTAGATGTGTGGGGATTTAACGCTCTTACAGCGTATTGGACATTTTATCTTGCCAAAAGCCAATGGTTGGGGGCGGGGATTACACCCAAGTGGTGGGGGCTCCTTGGCTCCTGACGCAAAATGAATGGTCTTTGAAAAGTAAATGGTGTATCGCCAAAAATACATGATGTCATAAAAATAAATCTACAGTTGAACATCAGCATCTTGAATCCGATATCTTAAAAATAATGAATAGGAAGTCCCAACCCCATATTCTTCCATTTTATCGGATGAGACCGTATAAAACGAGGCCCCGTGCCACAGCAGATGTGGCACGATAAAGACCCCTCCCTGCTCAATGGCCCTAAGTGCCGAGCATAGGCACAAATTTGCAGTCCTTCAACGGCAATGGTGACGTCTCCATATCAGTGAAATATTCTGGAGAGGGACGTTAAACAGTATACAATCAATCAATCATTTTATCCACGATATCTTTTTCTCGAAATTTGACTGTGTTTTATGCATACTGATTGCACTGTACATCTTAAACGGACTATAGAAAGAAGTTACATGTGTATGTGTACAGTAGGTGAACTTGACACTGCATATTTATCAAGCTCCATGGAAATGTAGTCATAAAATTATCAATTTAACGGACTACCTTCTACCTCTTCTAGAAAGTCTCACCACCAACCAGGAACTACATTCTGTGCATTTCTGTTGTTAAAACCTTTTTCTGCATGCTGATATTCAAGACGGCTTTTTAAGATTCTAACGAAAATTTGATCTTCTTGTTAATGAACAGCATATGTTAACTTTGTAATCTTTTAAAATAGGGTGGGAAAGTCTCCTGAAGTGACTCGCTAGATATAACCTGAAAACTTGCTTCAGGGCTGTTGCCAAGAATGGTGTTATCAATAATGTTCTTGGTTCGTTATGTTTAAAGCAACACTAACCTTGCCAGGAAAAGCGAGAAACATGCGGATAGCGACATGGTTTTAAATTTGTTTTAGATTAAGAGTTTCGTGTCATAAATGCGGTTGTGCAAGCGTCAATGGGAGACACATCTTGCAAAGTTCAGGTATGTTTATTCAGTTAATGATACGATTGTTGCTTATATTCTTCAAATGATTGCCTGACGTTACGGCGTCAGGCTGTAGAAGGATTTATATTTCAAGATCCGAAACTAATAGATCATACCTCGAGAGCTAGATTTTTGGCAATCTGATTTACAATGGAATTCTTTAATTACCTGCATTTTATAAGAACCAATTTTTCAGAAAAAATGATATAACTAACGTTAAATACTGTAGTGTTTTACTTTCTTTAATCTTTTTTGCATGGAACAATTATTCCATGTGATTCACCGTTTCAACATGCCCGTGTATCCTTATTTCTGCAATTCTATACAACTGCATCAGTCCATTTATATTCTACGAATGCAATGCATCTCTCTTTTCGTGTCAAATGTCACAGTAGGCTTCCTTAGATTTTTCTATTGTGTGAATGGGTGTGCTAACGTACGGATATGGATTAAAATTATGTTAGTCCATTTAACCTCCTTCTAACACTTAAGAAATTATATGTGCAAATTTTATCTCATTCTTTTTAGTAACATCGTACATGTACATATCAGTATATGGACATGCAACACTAGAGAAATGATTTTTTGGGGGGTAATTTGTTTCCCGATCTTGCGGTTTGTTTACTACATTTTAAATGGACTAAACCAATAATGAACAACGCATGTAGTTCAACAAGTCATGGTTAAATGCATCAAGTCATGGAACATTTGTATCCCCGTTTCAGATGCACACAGTAGATAAGAAACCAATATAAAATCTTGATTCAACAGAATAAAAAATCTTAACAAGGTTAATGATCATCTACATGTACCAGAGATTTTTTTTTTAAATACCTCTTTCGAGGTCTATGGCAACTGTACATGTACATGTTACATTTTTTTCAATTATCATTCAAGAAATCTATCTAACTTGTTCTTATACTTATATTTTACATCAGAAGTGAAAACAATAACAAGAGGCCCAAGGGCATTGAATCGCTCTTCTGATAAATTGTACAACCTATCTCTTCTATTTGAAGCCTCAAACTCTAAGTATTCTAAGAGCCAAGTTGCATCAACTGACAAAGTTTGATGATTCTAAGCCAGTTATAACTGAAGATATTTTAATAAAGCTATAAAGCAAACTGTAAGCATAAGTGTAATGTCTATTTCTTCCATCAACATTGCGAAATTCATTGCCAATCGGTCAGGGGTTTTAGTGCTATGGCGGGACTTTATAGAATATGCATATGAAAAATCTTGCCTCTTTTAAAATTGTGAATTTCATGGCCTCTAGTTTAAATCACGAATCAAATTCAATTGTTGGAAAGTTGTCGCATGATACTTGGGGCTTCTTGTTCTTAATTTTAGACGATTTTTTTTGATTTTGTGTCCAGTTTTTTTCTTTTTGCAGACATTGGTTGTTCTTGATCTCTTTTTCTTTTCTTAGAAGGTTCTGAGAATAGGCCCTCCTCCTTACGTAGCCTGTTGTTTATGTAGGAGGATGCTTCATTGAGTAAAATACTTACATGTTTTAGTGTAGTTCATCTAGGCAAAGATAGGTGGCATTTTGAATGATTCAAAGACTCTCTCTACATTTGGTGGCTAAAAATTTTTAATTCTGATCTTGTCATTTTTTTGCAAGATAGTAGAGTTGCATCAGAGAGCCCTATGTCCTCACCAGTCATCGTCCATGTCACAAAGTTCATCTTCATTTTTTACAGAACCGGACACTGATATGGACACAACGTCAAAATCTAACATCTATCGTACTGATCGCCAATGTAAATTATAATTTTGTTTAGTTTGGAATTGGCTTCCTTCTTATTACGTTTCCTGGCCGAATCAGTCAGCTTACGCTTGGGCCCGGGTTTTGACTTCTCTACCGCCCACATCTTTTCAATATCATGCACTATACGCATGCGTATTAATTTTTCCGAATGAGTTCACATCCGAGGTCATATGCATATAATTTTCATTACTGTCTGGGAAGCAAGAATTACCGATGTACGCTAGAAATGTATTTTCTTTTAAAACGATTACTTATCTACTCATGTAAGACGTATAATTTGCATTTTAACAATTATTTAACATTGATATCAGTTAAATTTTTTAATGAAAACAATTTGTTTAAATTCAGATGTATTATCACTTTAAAGCATATCTCAATAGAGAGACCCAAAGATATATTTGTTTACACACCCATTGATAATTTTTTTTCTAGTCGTCATTGTTCTTTGTGAGTTTTGCATGTATATAAATTTACTGTGGAAATCAATTATCATGTCTCAGTTATATAGCATTTGTTTACATATTAAAGCATGTGAAAAAAAATATTTATCATATCGTGTTTTTCAATAGAAATCCACAAAACTTACAGTTTTTGACCCCTGGCTTGCAGCCTAGTGCTTATTGTTCATAATGGAGCAAATTTTTCATTTTACAATGTTGAAACAGTGTATATTTGAATTTCTCTTTACTTTCATCAGTACAAAACATGTATTTTACATTTTCACTATTTACTTTAAATATAAAACAACGATTTGATTTTTATTTCTATGTAGATATATGTAAATATTCTCTTCTTTATTCATAAAATAATATGTCTATGAATATCAAGTGAAAAGTTTTAATTTTATACAAATTCAAGTGCAAACAATTTATTTTACACATCTTCCCAATATTACGGCCTAATACCTTTGACGCTTGCGTCAATATGGTTTTCTTGCATGCCTTGTTACGGTATTTAAGGTGTTTTCGGCAGTTTATTTCAATTAGTTAGGGATAAGTCACATGGTACGTCAACTTCAAGGTGCTTTCATTTAGCACACGTGTGCTGAGCGAGCACTTTATGATAAGTTAGGATGTAAGAGTTTATATAAATAAGATATGTTCACTTTCCAAGTCCAACCTGATCTAGGGACATAGTACATGGACGTGATATAGTATCTAATCCAACTTCATGTACATTAACATCATCCAATTTATGTGTAGTTTCTCCAGTCCTCGATATGCATAGAATCATGCGAAAAAGCGGCAGCATTCTTGTCGACATTCCCTTGTGAGTTGCAAGCTGCCTATGAATCGATCAGAGAATCTGGTAAACTGCCACCGTCACTCTCATTTTACAGGTTTACTTTTTGACTTGTCAATTTTCTGTTGCATGTCTTACGTGTTGTCGAAGATCACGGAGAGTATAACTGTTCTTGCAAAGCCGACAGATATTTTCACTTTGAATTCCAACATTTATCAGTACTTAAGTTTGTTTGCACTGGTCGAGGAGGAGGTTTAGTCATATTTATTAGAAAAGAAATATTCAAATATGTCTGCTTATTAGAAAATACCTCTGATACTATAGTAGTGTTAAAACTAAATCATGTTCAGCTCAATTATAAACCTATATACCTTATTATCTGTTATTTTCCTCCCCATGGAAATGTTTTCAATGAGCGAGAGGATATACATGTAGATTGTTAAATATAGCACTCATGGTCATATATTTACATCGAGTGATTTCAATGCTTGGTGTACGATTGTATTGTACCTTGGTTTCCATATCCGTGATGATGATGTCATGATCTTATATGCCTGGTACATTTATAGATGATTTTACTAAGGTTGAGTTAGAGACAAAAACCAAGTCCAAGAGGTTGTCTTCTCTGGTTGGGTGTTCATGTACCTGCACGAGATTGTTCGTACTCATGATGTCGGCAAGTTCTTGTTGTACTTCCCTGTCTGGTCCCTTTGCTGTCTGTAGGTTCCAGTTTATATCTGGGCAGTTGAAGTCCCCAGTAATTATTTTGTTTGTGATGTTGCAGGCGTCTATTATTTCTAGTGATTTCTTTAGTTCGTCCAGGTGTTTCTGTTCTCTTTGTGGCATATTGAACGTACCAATTAGTAAGTCCTTACTGTTCTTTACTTTGGTTTTTTACCCACTGCATTTCACCTTCTGTTACGAATTTTCAATTGATGTTATAGATTTTTCTACAAGGATGAAGACACTTCCTCCTTATGTACCTCTGTTATTCCTGTATACATTGTAATTTGGTGGGAATATTTCGCTAGATTTAATTGCGTCTTTTGATGAATTTTGTCCTGGTTTCACCCCTTTGTCCAGTACTCAGGGGGGAAGCTGATGGGGTGACCAATTCTGGTGTGCCGCCCTGCTCACTCGTTGTCGCTTTTAAAAAAAGGAAAGTGGGGAAATTAAATGACCAAACAGAATTTAAAAAAAAAAAGTATATTTCATAAATAACCAAGAGAGAGAGAGAGGGAGAGAGAGAGAGATAACTTACTTTCATTACGTAGGGAAAAAGAAGAAAGATATGATCACATACTTTGTCCTGTACTCAGGGGGCGGGGGGAAGCAGATGGGTGACCAATTCTGGTGTGCCCTGTTCGCTCGTTGTCGCTTTTAAAAAAAATGCCTGAAAAAATAATGAAAACCCAGGAGGAATGATTCTTGTAACATAAGAGAGAGAGAGATATAGAGAGATATATTGTATTCAATCTAAACTATCTTTTCACCCTGCGCTTGCATTGCTATGGGAGATTGGATTTTTACGATTGTTCTCATTAAAACAAACTTTAAAACAGGAAAGGCTGTTCTATCAGCAGAAAAGAATTATACTATGCTTAAATGCTTTTTAATGTACAAGTATTTAAAAGCCTCGATAATTTTGAAATTACTGCTTAAATAATGGTTGTTTCCTCCATGCATTTCACAGATGGTGCAGTGGGTCAGATTATGCAATATTTTGTCGATATACTTTGAATTAATGGAACATTTTGTGTCCTATTGACCGCTGATAGTTAGACTATTTTATACTTATTAACACTAATCATTTATTCCCTTAAAAAGAGAAAAGAACTCCTTTCTTGGACCGCCCAGGTCAACTTCTATGGGGAATCTAATGTTAAGTAACGTTGCTATTTCGTCGACGGTGTCTTCGAATATGTTAACACGGCTGACAAAAATGCCAGCCATGTCCCCCTCCACTACATCGGCTTCATATATACCATCTAGAGGCCTTCCTTCAAGGAATACGTCTTGATAAGTTTGGAGAATTTTGGTCGGTTCTGCGCTGTTTTTTCTAAAAATAATTTTAAACTAGTGCTAATTGTAACGGGGACCGTTACAGATGTTCCCCAAACGCTCCCCAACTCCCTTTTGGTGCCATATTCCCTGTAAGCTTCATTAAATAAGACAAACTCTATGCAGCTGAGATTTTAACAACATTTACAAAGAAGTGTACAAAAATCATTTACACTTTAGTATTGCACGCGTGCACATGTGAATGCATTTGCGTGATGTCCATATCATCTTGTACACAATCTATAATTTTAATACACTGAATATTAAAGTATTTCATCCAAAATTATTTAAAAAATACGCTCATTCAAGTGTATGTTTGATTTTACTCATTTCACGTGCACGCACGTGCATACATGAGCATGGTGACCATACCTTCTTGTAGAAGTCAATTACATCTATTCATGTTCTAAATTCCACCCCGTTTGGGTGAAAACTAAGGGAGTTATAGCTGTTTAAAGTTTCAGCCAATCAGATTGCAGCACATGTACACGCACGTGTATGCATGTGCATGGTGACCATACCTACTTGTAGAAGTTCATTATATCTATCTATGTTCCAAATCCCATCCTGTTTGGTTGAAAACCAAGGGAGTTATAGCTGTTTAAAGTTTCAGCCAATCAGATTGCAGCGCATGTGCATGCACGTGTTTTCATGATAATTGCTTTATTTCGTGTTGTAGGATATTTTAATACATGGCTATGTGCAAAATTTCAAAGGATTTCGTCAAAAAACAAGAAAGATATTAAGACTTTAGTTGCAGCCAATCAGAGCGAAGTGCACGTGCATGCGCGTGAGATCTTGCTATTTTCACCATGTCGTCATGTCTATACTACTAATATATCCTCACATTATGAGTTTCAAAGCATTTCATATAAAAATAGAATGGTTGTGGATATATCTATTATGTTGGTCATTTCACGTGTTGCACGTGCACGCTCTTGCAAGCACGTGTGCGCAAAATGACCATGATTCCGCAAATCTACATAACATGTCTACTAACCCTAAAAAGGTTTTACCTACATCGGACGAACAGTTTACAAGATCATTCCCGGACAAAAAAGTTCCAGGAAGAAGAAGAAGAAAAATAATAATAATAATAATAACTAGTGCTAATTGTAACGGGGACCGTTACAGATGTTCCCCAAACGCTCCCCAACTCCCTTTTGGTGCCATATTCCCTGTAAGCTTCATTAAATAAGACAACCTCTATGCATCTGAGATTTTAACAACATTAACAAAGAAGTGTACAAAAATCATTTAAACTTTAGCATTGCACGCGTGCATATGTGAATGCATCATGACCATCTTGTCTACACAATCTATATTTTTAATATACTGAATATTAAAGTATTTAATCCAAAATTATTTTTTTAAAAATACGCTCATTCAAGTGTATGTTTGATTTTACTCATTTCACGTGCACGCACGTGCATACATGAGCATGGTGACCATACCTTCTTGTAGAAGTCCATTACATCTATCTATGTTCTAAATTCCACCCCGTTTGGGTGAAAACTAAGGGAGTTATAGCTGTTTAAAGTTTCAGCCAATCAGATTGCAGCACATGTACACGCACGTGTTTTCATGATAATTGCTTTATTTCATGTTGTAGGATATCCTAATGCATGGCTATGTTCAAAATTTCAAAGGATTTCGTCAAAAAACAAGAAAGATATTGAGAATTTAGTTGCAGCCAATCAGAGCGAAGTGCACGTGCATGCGCGTGAGATCTTGCTATTTTCACCATGTCGTCATGTCTATACTACTAATATATCCTCACATAATGAGTTTCAAAGCATTTCATTTAAAAATAGAACAGTTGTGGCTATATCTATTATATTGGTCATTTCACGTGTTGCACGTGCACGCTCTTGCAAGCACGTGCGCGCAAAATGACCTTGATTCCGCAAATCTACATAACATGTCTACTAACCCTAAAAAGGTTTTACTTACATCGGACGAACAGTTTACAAGATCATTCCCGGACAAAAAAGTTCCAGGAAGAAGAAGAAAAATAATAATAATAATAATAATAATAATAATAAGAAACAGAGTAAAAACAATATGTTCCCCAACTTCGTTTGGGGAACATAATAAGAAACAGAGTAAAAACAATATGTTCCCCAACTTCGTTTGGGGAACATAAATATAAAATAATAGTATGAAAAAGGCATCCTTCCTTCTCATAACTACATGTATGTACATAGTTCATTGGTTAAATACCCAGATTTAGAAAAAAAAAGATTTCTAAAGAATTTATGCATTTTCACTATATAATCAACAAAGCCCCACCGTAACACCTTTACCCCTAAACCAGGGGTCATGAAATTATAAAAAAAAATTGGAAGAGGCAGCCTTATTCAACATAACTACGTACTTTGTTAGTTTATTTAATGCTCAGGAGCATAAGAAAAAGACTAGCCTGAAAAGATTTTTTTTTCAAAACAAATGTATTACATATAGCAAACAGGAGAAAAAAATTGACCCTATATAGATTATGAATATGTATTTCCATAAATAAAATTTTTAAAAAAAATTAACAAATATGCTCAATAACAGTAGAGGATCTTATAGATGAAAATATCCCATAAATGTACTGTATAGCAGCTTATATATTTGTATAAGAAGATCCCTTTTTATGAGTTCAATGAGATCTATATTAGCTTTTAAGTAAATGCAGTATACATAATGGTAATTAAATGCAGTATACATAAAATTAATTACACAAAAGACTTTTTCCATAGAGATGCAAGATATTTATGACAGTTTAAATAGCACATGATGATAATAAGTATGACAAGTAGATTATAAAATAATCTCCTACATGTATTACTATGCATAGATGTTAAAGTTAATTTCTGTCATGACTATAATGCAATCAGAAACAATATTTTCCCCAAAATAATACTGAGTAAACAAAGATATTTCCTAAAGAAAAGATAAAAAGATCATTCATCCAATAAAATCATATCTGCGTCCTCTGCACAAAAAGGAACTTTTCTGATTAAAATTATAAGGTAAGTTTAATTTCTGCTGATGTTTATGTTTTTATACATTATTTGATAATCCAGGTTCCGACTTTGGAGAAGACACTATTGCGATCCCACTGCAGTCTTGAGAAGAATGGAGCAAACCATTCTCTTAAAGGTTTTGATATTTTGTCTGTAAATTTTCTACTTCTTTTTTTTTTCATTTGCAAATTTTCTTTTGATAGCTTAGAATTTTTATTTTCATTCATCTTTACGAGTGTTATCACTTTCCCATCTATGGCTTTTTATATTCTTCTACACCTTTGTTAGCTTGTGCATTATTTTTGTTTGAAATGCCATAGCACACTGCTTTCAACTGGATGTCTCCTTTTTTCGATCTTGGTTACAAAAGTATTCAATCTCGTAATTTTCGAAAATGTAGCCATACTCATCTTAATAAAATGGTTATTTAATTTTTTCCATAACTGAATGATTTTTCCATAACTGAATGACTTGTACTGGAGCTATCCATGGCAGTAGAACACTACTGATAAAATTTCTGTTTAAAAACAAAACTTAGCTGAATGATCTGTGAAACTATCCATGGCAATGGAACACCACTAATAAATCCTGTAAAAACCCAAAACAATAATGGGTTTGTTCTAAGCTAAATGATCTCTGAAACTACCCATGGCAATCAAACACCATTATTTTTTTTTTTCTACAAATCAGGAAAATTATATAAACAAAAAATATGTCAGCAAGTGCTAACTAGGAATTAATGATTCATATCAAAATACATGGCATGTTACAACAAAGAGTGTACTAAAACTCCAGGTATCTGCGATGAGCAGTTGCTAAGAAAACTGCCACGAAAATCTGCTTTGTATAAACAGTACAAACAGGAAGTTTACATAGGATTTGACCATAAAAGTACCCCAACATATGGCATGCCTCAGAAAAAAAAAATGAATTACAATTTCAAGCATCTGCGATGAATTGTTGCTTAGAAAATTGCGACAAAAAATTGTCACGGACAGACAGACGGATAGATAGACACACAAGAGTAAACAGTATGCCCTCTTCTTCGGAGCGGGGTATATATATACTTGGCGATTCTTGACACATTGGTTTTCTTGGCGATTCCTTACGATTCTGAGAGAAACTTCCTGATTATTCTGTTTATGAACGGATCCTTTTGTTCTTCAGCAATGAATTGACAAGGCGGGTAAATAATATCAATAGAATTGCCAGAACATCTCCATGATCTCAATTTGATAATCAAAAATTGAAACCAATATAACCATTCACTGATAGTTTTTTATTTATCAAGTAGATTAACTTCAAGTAAGTCGTGTATCATCTTTGATTTAAATGTGATGATTCATCTCGCATGATCTAAAGGGTGTATTTTTTTCCAGAAATCTACAATTTTGCAGCTAATTTTAGTAATAAACAATTATTTAAAAATAACTTATTTATTTCTCTGAAAATTAGAGCAAAATGACCCTTTAAAACCAAAAGCTAAAATTGATTTTACAATGCTGTAACCGTAGTTAAAAATACATGGATTTTTACCAAGGGCGTAGTTTTGTAATAATATAGTTCGCAAACATTTTTATCACCCCTCGTTTAAACATGTACCGTATTTTAAAAATATTTTTATATCATATATTATTCACATACAAAATTCTACAATTAGACATTTCCAGTTACGAGCTCGGACTCGTACTCTGTACTTCAAAATGTAAGGGGCTGAATCAAAATTTTACAAGGGGTTTTTAAGGTAGACCGATTTTATGCCATTTTCCGCGACAAATAAAAAAAGCAAAGACAAATTTAATACTACAAATGTAGTATAGATTTATCATTTGTTTTCTTTTGCATACAAAGCAGTGCAAATATTGACTCTTTGTCTTATTTTGTAACTTGGATGCCTCTACAGTGTGCCTTTGGCACGGAACAATTTTATTTCTCGAATTACATGTTGTACATTTTTCTGTGTATATTCATTTTTTCTGTTAAATGTGCTGCATTGTCGCTGCTGATTTACAGATCTTCAAGGAATCTAAGAAACTGTTTTTATGTGTTTTTAAATATATCAATTTTTGACACGATCCCTAAAGATTTTGAAACAACTGTCCGAGTCAGTGTGCGAGTACGATCTCGAGTCCGTGAAATCTGGAAGTGTCTATTATCCACTATTTTTAGGGCAAAAACTGATGGATGGGAAACCCCTCTCTCGTCCAGGCAGGCTGACTCTGGCCATGGTAGATTCATTCCATGTGTGGTAAGGCCAAGATTGGAGGAAGAATAAAGGTAACAATAACAGGATATCTATAGAGACCATGGCCATTCTGCACCATTATTCTGAAGATGCGGATCATTCCTTCTGTTCCGATGGAGTCAACAGTTGTCCAAATGAAAGATGAATCAAGAAACGGGGGATAATACATATACACCAGTTAGTAATCCACTACCAGCTGCAGTTTTGTAAATTCTAAAGTCAGTGTTTGATTCCCTTTCCGATTCTTATCTGTTGCAAGGGTGTAAAAACTGTCTGACTCAGAATCAAAATGAAAGTCTTCATCATGTTGTCTGGGGATTTGCTCCAAAGGATCTGTATCATTCTGCTCATGAGGTAGACCTTGCCATAACTTTGGGTGTCTTGACATTTAATACAGGAATTTCAAAATGCATGAATAATATCCTCCCTTCTTGTGGACTGCGTTTCACTGAAAAAATGCAAAATCTGTTCGGAAAAATTGACGGTGTTCGAATTTACGAGGCAAATAGAAGCATCACCGCTGAGCAAAAAGAAAAACGGAAAATTAACCGCTATAAAAAGAGAAGGAAATTAGATGCATTCCGGCACATTGAGGGTACCCTTAACAAATCTGGAAAATTCCACAGCAGTGCAAAATCATCCAGTTCAGGTTCTGTACGGAAGTGTTCCAAGTGTGGCAAACCTCGTAAAGGACATTCACGCGGAAATGTTCTTAAATTTTGTTATCCTTGTAATTATAACCAAAGCATTTTCAATTATCAACTAGTTGTCCTGCTTATCCATTTTGTCAGATTGTAAAATATTGAGAGACACGAACATCATAGAGAGACTTGATTCATATTTTTTAATTAATAATTATTTTACATTTTACTGCAGAACAGCAGAGCAGAACTCTTCCATGGAAACCTTGTAAGCTTCCTGAAATGTTACAAAACAAATGTATTTTAATATTTAAAACCTATCAAATACAATCTTTTCTTATTATTTCCTAGTCTGAATATTTAATGTACATAATATCTAAAGTAATAATCCATGCATATGTTAAAATTTAGTAATTACCAAGCATCTTGGAATTCTCTTCTGAGCTGCTCTTCCATTGTTCACACTTCTTACAGATGTTATCAGCAATCAAACTACGGGGGTTCTGATTCAGACAGGGAGACATAACGGATCACCGATGACCATAGAAATAGGAGGCGGAGCTTAACTCATGCCATTTTGCCGGGAAATCTTTCTGAATCAGGACTCAACACCTTTTCCTTAATTAAAATCATTGAAATACTGAAAAGATCCTCCCATTTTTGTGAATATGCATAGGGAATGTGTTTAAGTGACATGTATCCAAAGCTGGATCTCGAAGGTGCCATATATCTAAACCTTTGGCAGATTTTGTTGTGTAATAGGTTTTTGCCCTCTACTGTAAAGTAAGATCAGACGGTTGGTGGTATTATTTCAAAGGATTCAGCTCCCTTATTTATTGACCAATTCTTCTGAAAATTGGCTTGGTTGTTCCTCAAATGTGTGTTCACAAAACCGTATCTCAAATTTTTGATATTGCGCTTAGTTTTGGAATAACTGAGGGACATGTTAAATAAGGCCACTAAATTGGTGACTTTGAGGTGCAAATCGTTGTAACTTTTGAATGAGAAGATTTATCAAAAATCTGAGATACGGTTTTCAAGTTCAATCTTTAATCCACCATGAGGCAAAATAACCACTTTCAGGAATGAAATACAAAAAAGTTGATATATGAAATATTAATGCAGTAAAATTTACATAAAAATGTCAATAATTTTTTAATAAGTTAACCAATGAAGTTAAAGTTAGGATAAAAAGAAAGTATACTTAACAAGCTTTCAAATGATCGATACTTATGTTATGTTATGTTTGATAATGAAAGAAATATAGCCAACTGAAACTTTGACATTTGTAAACCTTTGGTGTATCCTTAAATTCAATCAAACAACCAAATCAAGTCCCTACATGGGCGCCAATGTAACGTGTTTGCCTAACACATATAGTATTGGATTTTTCTCAGGGTCTAGGGCCCCCTCAGATACCTTGCTGAGGAATTTGATTGTTGACTATAACTTATTTACATATGCAAAATAAACAGATATCGGGTGCTTCCCTAGCACGCAAATTAACCAAATAATTTAATTAATCCGCCTCTTAATCAGTTGGGCTTCTATCTCTTGAAGCACTTCAGAAGCGCCCCAAAGAAATAACCAAAGCGCCAGCACGTCGCTTCTCCCAGAAGAGACAGGTTACCCGTAGATTAACACAGAAAGACCGTTTATGCAACGCTCACGTAGACTATTACATGTATAAGGTAAAAAACTGTTTTTGCACATTGCAAAGCAATAATGACTTATGAACAGACTTACCGCTGTCGTCTAGGCCTATGATAATACCGGAATTCTCCTCTGGCACTCTTTCAGAAACTGACTCTATCGAGTCTCGAGGCCTTATATATACTTTGGGTATATCACGTGACAAGCCCAACTCGGAATGTCTGGGAGCTCGGGGTTTTACGAGCTCAGGGCCCTTTGGAACGCCCTGTCCCTTTCCCTTAATTATCTATTTTCGTTACACAAAAAAGTAGTGTACACCAAGATACATAATTCTGTGCATCAGTTTTTGAATGGTGTTGCCATAGTTACTAAAAATAGAAATTTCTGTGAAATTCTTTCAAAATGCTACTCCTCCTACAGTTTTGGTCCGATTTCAATATAACTTGGCACACAAGTAGACTACACTAAGATACGTAATTCTGTGCATCAGTTTTTATTTTGACGAGCGGCAAAAATCATTTTTCTATTTATTGCTGTTTTAAAATTCAAGTCCCAACTGCCACTTATCTCTTCCTTTGTTTTAAGTATAAACCAGTAGAGCTACAGTCTCGAAAGAGACGTCTGTTTAAGATTACATCAATTTAAGTGGTCCAGGGGCCATGAAACTCACAAATTCGGAAAGGGCAGCATTCTTTATTAGAATTATGTATTTCCTTTGTTGTTAAATACCAAGGATCGCGCAATGACGAGCCATATGCATTCATGCAATATGCGTGATTAAGGTAACAACTCCTAACTGCAAAGTTTTTCTACCAATACTGATACATACATCGATCCCATGACAGCTCTTTGTCCCCAGGTATTTGATTGTTAATGGTTTCTTATGTTTTATTATAGTTAATACATTTACTACACGTTTTTTCAATGTATTCTACTGAAAAAAAAAGTGGTGACTGTGTGGGTTCGGGCATGAAAGCATTTCTAATTCTCTTTTGACCGGGTGACTTCTTGGTTAGTTCAGTAGTTTATTTCTTACATTCAAGAAATATCAGTAAACACAATACTCTGTGTGCTCTAGTAAGTAAATGTACATTTCTTGGTCAGAGTGTAGCAAATGTACGAAAACCTACGTTTCCTTGATTATTTTCGATTTTGTATTTATGATATGCTTCTTTAACGGATATTAAAAGTTAATACCATGTTTTATTGCATTACGCCGATGTTGAAAACTTAAGAAATATCTGATCTTTTGAAAAATGCTTTTAACTCATTATGTTAATGCGAGTTCGTTTCTCTTGCTTTGATCTCAACGAAAATGTCTTTCTGGTACATTCCTTCCACAACAGGCTTTTTGCAGAATCAATTACTGCAGACTTCCCTTGCGTTTTTTTCTCCAGTTCACCAACAGGGTCTGTAGGGTTTATATTTGGAGAATTCAGAGTTTTTTG
This sequence comes from Saccostrea cuccullata, assembly GCF_032062105.1. NCBI lineage: Eukaryota > Metazoa > Mollusca > Bivalvia > Ostreida > Ostreidae > Saccostrea > Saccostrea cuccullata. The sequence goes on along the minus strand of NW_026928345.1, from coordinate 1,416 downwards.
TTTGTTATCAAGCTCTATATTTTCCCTTTCTTTTCTGTCAGTCCGTCTCTTTGCACCTCTCCTGCTCTATTTTTTTCCAAATTCTTCTAAGAGGTCATCTTTATTCGAAGTTATTTTTCTCTATTGTATTTCCATTGCACATTATTTCTTGTGGAAAGTGTTTGCTTTCTGAGTTATTGCAGTAACTGATGAATAAGTTGTATGGTTCCTTTTACAATCCTTCTTGAATCTGTTCTCCGTGAAAAAATAGATTCGTTTTTATATCTGGCATCTGCTCTCTTTATATCTGCTCTTGTAGAAATATTCTATAATGTCCAATTGTTTAGTTGTTTCAATTTACAGATTATTTGAAAGAACTAAAGAGTTAGACAACAATTTGTACGGAGAAGCACAATCCATCAAAGCGATGAATGAGAAAGGAAAACCATCATCAATTGCTGAGATGGCGGGGGGGGGGGGGGTTATTTAATATTGTGGCAGATCACAGATCAAGATTTATTGAATAAATATTTCCTAATTCAATCATTATTTTAGATATTTAAAACCTCAAAAGGTTTGGGAAGGAAAAGCCTGTGTGATTTTACAGACAAAAATAGATGGTAGAATAAGTCTATTCTTGATAAATCCACCGAACAAATCTTCTGTATCCAAGATGTCTGTAAATTCTGTAATATTATTTAAAATAATGCTTTATGTGCACTTTAGTAAGGTCTAAATTTAAAATAAATTGTTTGTTTGCCCTTCGACGACCGACCTTCAGACCTTAGGCCTTTAGGCTTTATTTAAGTAATTCTGGTCATTATTGGCTGAGAATAATCAAACTTTGTGAGTCGCTGCTTCTTGGGTTTTCGGAGAATGACGAGCTTTGACATTTTGTGACTATAATTAAGTATCTTTGGTACTTATTGACCTAAAATCATCAAACGCATACTGCTGTGACCACTTCCTTGCCATACACATTTACCATTAAAGTCACAAATGACGTCTAAGGATGGGAGTTGCGCCTGTGTACAGTAACACAAGCACAATATTCCAACAAGGAGAGTGACGAGAGTAGAGATCAGACCGGCCATAGCTACGATTGCACTCTTTTCACCAACGGATAAAAGTGTTGAATTTCGAGCCCGATTTTATTGTTTCAAAAATTAAAAAAACCTTTATTTGATTTTCACGGTTTAGACCTTATATGCTTTGTTTGAAGTTAATCATTAAAATGCACACATACATAACTAAATTCATTAAGGTCTTCCGTTTCAGACGGAAGACCTTATAGTGATTCTACTGTTTTTTCTTCTTATTATTTTTTTTCCCAAATCTTGTCGACAGGATTTCTCAGAGATGACTGGACGGATTTTCCTGAAATTTTCAGGGATGATAGAGAATGAAAATACCCCGAGATGTTTTTTTCATTTTTTC
>NW_026928344.1:0-34924 GCF_032062105.1 Saccostrea cuccullata | reverse complement strand
CGACTTTGTATTCAAATGAAATAGAATTTATTCAAAAACTTCTGTATGTAAAGGTCTCTTGGCCTTTAAATCATTCACATTTACGTATATCCACGACGTTTTATCAATTTTCATTCTTACGTTTGATTCTTTATACCCTTATTTCGGAAGATAAGTACTCGACACATTTTTCTCAATTTGGATACTCAAAACCAACTTTTATTCGCGTGTGAGAATTTTTCGCGAGGTTCGCGATAGCCTTGTCATCGCGAATATTTCTCGCCGCGAACCGGTCCTTAATTATAAGGTCTCTGTGTCTATAAACAACAGTTCCAAAAAAGGATCTCGAAAATTAATCGTTGCGAACTAGTTTACCCCCGGTAGATCGCGAAATAAAGTCGTCGTGAATAAAATAGTATTTTACTAGAGAAAGGCGTGGATGGCAAATTAACAAAACATAATAAAACATATTAGGCGTAAAATCAACTTCTCTTTTTATTGTTACACGATCACATTATCACCTACATTAGGAGTTTGTGTTTCGCAATCGATTGGATACCATAGATCATGTTCTTGCAAACCCTTTCTAAACGAGTCAAGTTACTGTCAGATAAGTTGATGATACAAAGATATTTACTGCCTCCATGGTTGATACTATATGTATTACCTTATCAGCAAATAGCTGTTTTTCATTCAAATTGTTATGCCTTTTGTTCATACTGGATGGTCATACTAAATGGTCACCGGACGGATTATTTTGTTTACCTGATCATGAAAAGGACACGCTGCAGGATGCCCAGTTAGCAGAAGACACTTACCCCTCCATGGCATGCTTTTGAAATTTAGTGGCTGCTTTGCTTCAAAGATTCGTGATTGCTCTGTTTCCAGTTTTGTATTAATTGTATCGTCAACTAATACTTTAACTTATTAGCTTGATTGCCGTTCATTATATTATGCATTGTTTCAATGGACTGTTCTTGATAAGAAGATATTTGTTATATATCATCTTATATATTACTGTAAGACTCCCCGCAGCTTTGCTTCACACGTTTATTATGTACCTTTTGTGAATTGTGCGATTTGCATGCTTGCATTCTCTAAATTCCAACTGGCGACTTACAACTACACAAAGTTATAATAAATCGTTAATTATAAATAACCAATCTCTGTTTGAGGTATCTTTTCCCATGGCACGTTAAGGGGGATGTACAAGCCATATTGGATCTAGTCTGGTGTAAAATAAGAAATACCAAGAATGCGCTTAATACTCTACTAAACTAGCCCAAAGTTACTCAAAGTGCTAATGAACTAATTACCTACTATTAGAGACCAAAATCAGTTAATAATTAAGTTTATTTTGTTTTAATTAGGAGGAAATTAATCATGTTAGAACTGCGCAGCTACAGCATTCACGAGATGAAAAATGCATTGAATTTAGTGTTAGTTTGATTCATTGATATTATGGCTACAACCATTTGTTTCGCGTTTTTCTTGTCATTATCCATAATTCTTAAAAATTTGATTTTTCATATGGGTGTCTTCCTGAGGCCATGTGTTTATTTCGTCCGCCATTCCTCTGTCACACAGAGTTCAAATAGCATTGGTTTTAGAATAAATGCGACCATAATAACATCAAGACAAGAAATTACTAAGTAATAATCATAAGGTTATATTACTTACTACTTTTATTTGTTGCATTGCATCGTCTGATTAATGAAAAAAAAAACGATTTTAACCCCACTCCAGCAAATCGGGAAAAACTGTTCTGTTTACAGCTCGAGTTTCCTCGATAATATCATTCCACTGAGCACGTGGTTGGCATGTGCATATATCTGCTGTGGATAGATGCGTTTATTACCATGATTATATTTAATTTTTCATGGAACAAGTCTTGATGATTTGTTGGTTTCATTAAAACTCAAGATAAAAGATAAAACATGTCCTAAACATATGTGATTACGGCGGGTCTTTTTTCTGTGGCGATAGAAGTTATTTTCAAATGGGGCACTGCAAGGAGGATGTTTAGCATTTAATTTGAAAATGTTAAACAATATGCGGTGCATGAAAAACAAATTGTAATTACATGTCTTACATTCGAAAAGTTGGTACATGTGTCTATTTTGTTTAGCACTTAGATAGAAAAAATAGGCAGTTATAGGATTTCCTTCAGGCACCTCACATACACGGCGGGGAATCTACGTCATCGAACGGGATTAGGACACACAGAAATGGAGGACAAATGCTCCGCTTCGATGTAAGAAATTGATATTTTTGCACTTATAAAGAATGGATATTAAATCAGTATCCTGCCTAATGTATGCCAAAGAACGTCATCTACAATACATATTGTACGTTTGTTTGTGATAGAATCGTATTGCTCCAAACACTTCGACACAGTTTGAAAACAAGTGAGAAAAACCCAGGATGTGGGGCACACATTTTTAAAATTCGATCTATTATTCGCATGTCCAGATGTACTAGACATTTTATTCTTCCGCGTTTACACTAGAACTAATATTTTAAGAAAAATCCAAATTTGTTTAATAGTTTAATATGCTTTAATTATCCAAGAAAAAAGTATAAATCATTTTGTTTTCAGAAATGATGTAGGGCACACCAACACTAAAACGGATATGGGATACACAATAAGTTACTTTCAAATAGAAACATCGAGCATTCATATCTTAATGTTTCCATTTAAATGACTGCTGTTTGGTAGTATATGAACAATGACTCTTCCACTGTATCATTCAGTTATTAAAGCTATGCTAAGTTGTTGGTTTCGACCAGAAACATTACATCCATCTTTTGTCCTACTCAAAGAAGCATATTTCGTCTCAAAAAGCCTCTTTCTACAAAATAAACCATCATGATTTTCATCCATTGAGACATTTTGGGTCATTTAACTGCTTTCAAAAATATTGACTGATCAAAATATAGTACTTGTTCATTTAAAAAGAAGTCATCATGTATTATAAGACAATATTTTACAAACCAATGGTATAGAGAAAATAGGCAGCAAAATGATGGTAAACTAAGAGCTTATTCCATCTTCAAAACCAATTTTGGAAGAGAACACTATCCCCACATGGTCAATAACTATGATCAGAGGAAAAATATAACTAAACTTCGCATATCTGCACATCAATTAAATATTGAAAGGGAAAGATATGCAGGACTTCCCCCTGAATCTAGAAAGTGTTCTCAATGTAATATACAGGAATGAAAGGTTGCAATTAATGGAAACAATATCAAAAATCAACCCAAACTTCTCTTCTTTGACACCTGCTGAAAAACTTATATGGATATTGAATAATGAAAATAAAAAAAATTTATGCTTTCTTGGAAAATTTATTTCTGAAAATGGTAAAAGAACCAAATTGAATGTATAAATACATAGATTCTGTCATCTTGTTTATGCAAGTTAAGCCATTTAAATTTATACATGTAGTATAGCATCACATTTTTGTATTGTTCTGTGATCATTGACATTCTTCTGGACACTTGTATTACTGTAAATCACTTTATTTTCGCGTAATTTTGTGAGACGGTATGCTCGCAAAAATTTCATTCTCGCTTATAATAGAATTCCTTAAGATTATATAGAGCAATGACCACAATTCGGGAAAATTTTGTTTCGCTTAAGAAAATAATGTGTCGCGAAAATTAAGTGATCTACAGTATGTATGATCATTGACACTGAGAACAATATTATTATGTAACTTGGTCATTTATATAACTGTTTAAAAAAAATTATATTGTTAAAAAAAAGAATGTTTAAATTGTACATTTGTGTATCTTGAAATGCCCCTCGGGGCCCTTGATTGGTAAATAAAATACAGTGTGTATCTTGTATCTTGTACAACACATATTTGTAATACTCATCCAAATATTTGATTTTCCCTTGGTTTGCTTGTATCCATACAAAAATTCAAATATTATAAGTTGAAATGGCCTGCATGATCCTCAACAAAAGCTGCCAAAATGAATTTCAAATTTTGACTTTTATTAAATATCATATTGAAAGATACTAGTAGATACATGTGCGGATCTAAAAGGAGGGTTGAAGTCCGGAGTCTACGTATATTTTACGTACTCTACGATATTTCTGTGTTGAGTAACACGACCCAGACCCTATTACACACACAAGAAATAGCTTTTTTTAGGTTGATTTTTTCATTCTTTGCTTGTAAAAATATTTTGGAGTCAGAACTATTTTTTAGTTTGTGTGGAACCCCCCCCCCCCCCCTTTCGAAAAGTTTCTGTATTCGTATATTCAGTGTTTGTATTTATTAGATCTTTGTCGGCAAGACTCTAGTATGTCAGCTGATAGGAAGTGGATATTAATGAACATTTCTTATGCTCAAATATTTGCAACAGCTGACAAACTTGTGTCAAAATTCTAATAGTTTATCACCGACTCCATATTTGAGAAAAATGACAAAGTTGGATATTGTACTTGGAAGGTGCCTAAACCATCGAAAAAAAACAACAATTATTGTTTTATTATACATGTATGAATAAGTGATTAAATATTACGTACTCATCTTATTTACATTTGCTGGAATATTAGCCAAAAGCAGTGATAGGAGAAGGGTTAAATAAATAATACTATAGCAGTATAAATTGGGATTTTTTGTAAAAAGTGTTTAGTAGCTATAAAAAAAATATATTAATGTCATAAATTTTTATAGGATAAGTTTTTTTTTTTGAAAGGGGGGGGGGGGGGGGGGCATTAATACAAAATGACAGCTAAAAACCTTTGATTGGCAACAACGAAAAGACAATTTTTAACTTCAATTTTTGTGTTGGCCCTCCCCATCACTGGCAACCACTTTCATACATTCGATATGACTAATTTTATATATCACCTGAGTGCAAGTTAGTCAGCAAATAAAATAGCTTTTTCAAACTATTTGTTTCAATTTGGAATTTCAATAATTTTACCACAGACCATTTGTGTGAAGGGAAAACAATTTCTTCATATAAAATGTCACCTGGAGGGTCAGTTACATAGTTGCAAATATTTGAGCATAACAAAAGTTCTTGATCTTTTTCCCATATTAAAAGACATGCTAGTGCCAAGATTTTATTATTAATACCAATATGCAGATTAAAGAACTTTTTCGGGAGTTGGAAATGGATTTGCACACAAACTCCAAAGAATTTACTGACTCCAAACTATTTTGACAAGCAATAAAGTAAACAACCAACCTTATATATGTAAGATAAATCATAATAAGCTAAGTGTGTATGTGTATGTGTGTTTTTATTTTGTTTTTGATTTGTTTTGTTTTGTTTTGTTTTGTTTTTTTTTTGGGGGGGTGGGGTGGGGTGGGGGTGGATGTCTTGTAACATTGTCCATAGAAATATCATAAAAATAAACACAATCTCACTCTCTTGAAAACCCTCTCTATAGTATAGATCTGCACAAGTGAACACCGGTAAATTTCTACATGAAATTTAATAAAAGTAAAAATTTAAAATTCATGCTGGAAGCTTTAATTGAGGAATAGATAGCATTTTCAACTTATACTTTTTGTTTGGATACAAGCAAACCAAGGGAATCAAGTATGTGGATGAGTATTACAAAGATGAGTTTTACAGGTTATTGTTTATATAGTATCTAACAGCAGTCATTTAAATGGAAACATTAAGATATGAATGCTCGATATTTCAATTTGAAAGTAACTTATTGTGTGTCCCATATCCGTTTTAGTGTTGGTGTGCCCTACATCATTTCTGAAGACAAAATGATTTATATTTTTTCTTGGATAATTAAAGCATAATAAATCATTAAACAAATCTGGATTTTTTTAAAATATTCTAGTGTAAACGCGGAAGAATAAAATGTCTAGTTCATCTGGACATGCGAATAATAGGTCGAATTTTAAAAATGTGTGCCACATAGGGGTTTTTCTCACTTGTTTTCAAAACTGTGTGGATCAACTGTTTGGATGTCAATAAGACTTGTGAACATAACAAACGTACAATATATATTGTAGTTGACGTTCTTTGGCATACTTTAGGCAGGATACTGATTTAATATCCATTCTTTATAAGTGCAAAAATATCAATTTCTTACAATCGAAGCGGAGCATTTGATTTAGCATTTTTGTGTGTCCACAAATCTTGCATGAATATCATTCTTTTTTATTTCAATTTAAAATCCTCTCATGTGTGCAATGAACCACACATTGTATGGTAATGTTTGGACATAAAAACGCATCATGGTTTACATTATGTTTATATATACCAGGTCCTGTATTGAACATATCACACTTGAATATATTGACTTGTTTCTTTGAAATTTAGAAGCAAGTCCCAATGTGTCAATGCTGCAAAAGTCCTTGCATATGCTATGTTTAAAAAACAGAGAAAATTAATACAAAATACCTTGAAGGCCTTAACAGTCCCCCCCCCCCCCCCCCCCCCCCAAAAAAAAAGCTATGTTTGTTTTTCAAAATAGTGCCAAAGATTAAAAAATTTTGGCTCATGTGACATGTACCTAACTTTAAAGACTTGTGTACTCCTAGTCATACTAGGACAAGTTTTACAATTATGATAATGAGCTCCAAATGGGACTACGAAGGGTGATCAAAAAGATCGTGAACTAATTTTAATGTACATCTACAACTGTTCTGCTCATGTGCGAATAACATGATTTAGGCAGTCACGTGGCCTGCTCTGTAGCATTCTGTCACAAAATCTGGAAGATTTTTCTGAGTAGGACCACCATTCATTTTATGCAATTTAATATTTATAACAGGAACAGTTTCATTTGTAAAATTGTAATTTTGACAAAAAGGGCAAATAGAAAAAGTTTTTTTTATTCATTAAATCTCCTGACCCACTCTGAATGACCCAAATCCTTTGTTTCAGGAGAGTCATTTATTCAAGGTGGATAGAGAATTAGCGCCTCCTTTTTATCATATCTAATATGTTTATTATCTAAAGTAAACGATATCTTAGGTATTAACAATTATATTATTGTTAAGATATTGAACTATTCTTCAAACTGTAAATTGGTCTTTCATAACAGATTGCTTAATTAAAAACACATCTCTATTCAAACTTGCTTTCACTGGGCAATAGAACAAATATGATTTTTAACCTTCTAACTTCCTTCACTAAAACGATAAATCCAATCATTGATAAATTTCTAGGAAGTCATTTGTCTTGATTAACTGTGGACAAATTATTATGCGCAAGATATACCATAAATTTTACAGTCGTTTGATGAACGAGTACAACTGAGACAACCATTTTTTGTCAAAAGTGATCTTCATAGTGACATCATTTTCACATTGTGACATCACAAACAAGGAGCAAAACTTTATTTAGCATATGCTATTTATAGAATTTATGTATGGCTTTGTGCAGTGTATCAAATTTTATTCTAACCTGATTTGTGGTTTTGTAGGTATAGAGATAGTTCGCGAACTTACAAACTCTTAATTCTTAACTTTGATGGTGCTCATTTTTCCTTACCTGGAATCAAAGAGTTTAAGATTTTTTTCTTTGATATCAATAAGTACATTATTTAACAACTGTTCGATAATAATACTAAATAAATTACTTCAAGCCATACTATAACACATTTCCTCTTTTTATCGGCCGCAGCAGCGGCCGATCTATTTGTGGTTGTGTTAGAAAGCGCACATGGGGAAATGAGACGTTATTTTTGCATTAGTTCAGTAAAATAATTTTTGAATGATAACATGTGTAAAATCATGAGTAAAATATTTTTAAAAATGGCTTTAAACTAAGTATTATTTGTTGTTAATTATGTTTCAACTTCATTGTCATTTCTCATCAGATAATTGACAATTCATGTTTATACAAAAAGAGTTTACAATAGATACTCCCCGGCTTGGGAGTGTGTAAGATATGGAAGAATATCGTCATGATTTTCCGGATAATAATGACGTTGTAAAAGTGCATGATTAATAAGAATTGAAAAGTTCAACTTGTAAAAAAAATTGTTTTGAATATGCTACAGCTGCGAATGACATAAGGATAATATCTCTACATTTTGCACCGTGCCTTGCAGCTTAGCCTATCCTGCAGAATCCAGTGACATTATCATGTGACAAAAATCCAGGGTATTTTAGCACGTGGTTCATATTAAGAGGCCTACATCTTTATCTTGATGACACTAAATTCTTTAGTTATCATTTTTCAATGAATTTATTACATCGATAAATTCATTTTATGAGCACAGGCACTAAAATTTCTACTTATTTTTTTTTAATTATTCTGAAATAAAAATGATCAATATTTCAGCTTTGAATATCGTGTGCTTTCCTAGCATAGAAGCTTTTTAAATTGTGAAATTACTTTTTGAAATGCAGAATTTTGTTTGCGGCCGATTTGATGCTTTGCATCAATTTAACTTGTAAAAGTGTTCATACTATTTGAAATATTTTGCAACTTTAATTCTCTTCTACATTTAAAGATTGTTATGTCCCTCCATATTAAGAAGAGGTCTGGAAAACAAAATTCTGTGCTAAAAATAGACCACGTGCTGCTATGCATGAACTACTTTCATGGTTCTTTAAACTCTTTTTGAAGACAACGATACCTTGTTTTGAACTTGAAATTATCATTTAAAAGTGCAAAATTTAGACATTTTCTCAACAAATGGTTGTAGAGAGAACATTGATGCACAGTTTGCATATTTTTTTGGATTTTTTAAGGCTCTGCTGAATTCTGTAGCTGCGCAGTTCTAAGGAGCATATCAAAAGCATTTTTCTGCAAAAGTATAGATTATATATGCACAACATGCATTCAGTTATGCATATTTATTGTATCTTTATCATAAGGACTTAAAATTTGATCAAAATATGATGTATTTTAGCCATTTGAAGAAATGTTTACATTTTGTTCTCACAGCACTAAAGGTGGACGTACATCCCCCTTAAATGAATTACATGTATTTCAATAATAGAAAAAATGTTATCTTCAATAAGATTAAATGAAGGCATATCATACATCCAACAGATTAATGGGTTGGAAACCCAACATCAAGTTCACCATGAAAACTTTAAAAATGTCCGTTGCATAACGTGACAAACAGTAATAAGTCCTTAAAGCTGACATGAACTCTTAAAAAGGCATCAGTTTTCATCTTTGTACGACTTACTACATTCCTGTACGCCCTTGTCCGCCATATTTCTTCGATTCCGCCATATTTAATCGAAGATTTTTGGCCACCTGTACCTGCTATATATAGCCTTGTAGAATTGTTTCACTTGAGTGATTTTCTAGCCTGACTGTCGACATGTACACATCTCCGATAGCAAAGTTGTCATAAATCCATAAACTGACCAAAAACATGTTTTAAAAGTTAAAAAATCCAACAAAAACTATAACAAAACTGAGAAGTGAATAATTTTTGAATGCATTTGCTGCAATTTAGAAAAAAAATAACACGGAAAACATAGCAAAAACCGTTTGGATATGCACGCATGCAGGTCGAGAATATGCATCGAACGCAGTGATAAAGATATTTACCTGAATACTGCTATCGTTACAGGGATGTGCACATGTCTAAAGAAATATCCTATTTTACTTTTATTGAAATATGCATCTCAGAAGTCATGTAATCCATTGCTAACTGAACAGTAAATAATTTTCATGACATAGCACTTGGACGCACGTGGTCCACGACGATCAGTCTATTTGTTCAGGGGAAATTTCAAAGGTGGAAAGCTTACTGGTATTTGATTGAAAAAATGCAAATAATTTTTTCAATCAACCAAATATTACTCTTGTCTGTATATGTAAATGTAAACAAGTTTTAGAAACTTGGCTTAACTACATTACATTTATTTCATAGCGAGCAACATTACAAATCATTCATCCTTTGACTAGATTCTCTCGTGAAAGGGGGGGGGGGGGGTAATAAAAATTGCATAACGCTCTCTGAAAAAGATCGGATTTTATTACGATCAAATAATTTCATTATAAATACTTTGTATTGGCTTTATTTTTTTTTTTTAATATAGACCTAATATAACTTGATTTAAACTTATTTTGTAATTTTTTACACAATAAACGAGCTTGATGCTGTGGTACATGAATGATCGAAATAGAATTCATTGGCGGATCCAGAGGTGGGGTGGGGTTCCGGGGATTGGACCCCCTTTATTTTTGCACATACATACACAGAGAGAAAGAGAGAGAATGTTTTTTTCTGCAATATAAAAGATAGATATAATTTGAAGAATTTAAAAAAATCTCCTTTGTCCTGTCTGTTCGCTAGATCTGTAGATTTTCGAGGATTTGCTTTCCTCTTTGTACCTTCAATCATTTTTCAGTCATTTATTTGAATCTCTTCACCATTTTACAACAGTATACAGAGATCACAAAATATATAGGTGATTTTATACATAACAGTAGATCTATAAAGCATGCGTGAATAAGAAACTAAACAAAAAATTGTACGTTGCTATAAATGTGAAGTATGGGAATTTAGGCCGGGGGCATATTTTATTTTTTTTCTTTATAAAAGAGCACAATTTTCACAGAAAACAGTATCTATTGTTACTCATAATGTGTTAAGAATTAATTACATTCTGAAATTTTATGCTTTTTTCTGTTAAGCATATCATTCTTTCTGAAAGTAACGAGCTGCACTTTAGTATGTATTGAAACTCATCTCCAAGTTCTTTTATCTTGTCTTGGTAACCCTGGCTAAGGGCTCCGATCACTCACCAGTAACATGCAAGGTAGATTCCAGCGAACTTTGGCTATACCATTTTTGCACACCTCAGAAGTAACTAACTTTTAGAAGTATACATGAAATATACATGGAATATTTCGTTTCAGTGAAGATAAAGGTTTAAAATGTTCCCGTAGTATGCAAATGGAGGGGGCTTTTCTAATGATAATCTTTTGCTGCAGTTTTAAATAATATTTTGATTTGGAAGCTCCCTCCACATTTTTTGTTGCCGGAAAATGCGCAGATTCAAGCATTTTTAAAAGTAATGTACCGAACAAAAAAGTTACAGGAAGCCCCCCTAAAAAAATGGATATTAGAGTGTGATACATAGGGGTTTTTTAAAAGTTTTTTTGTGTTTGTTTGTTTGTTTGTTTGTTTTTTTTTGCTTGTCAACTGAATTTGGAGGTCCCCCGTCAATACAAATTGAAGTGGCTGTGATGTGATTCTAGGCATGAGTGCCATGCGCGGATCTATTGCGGGGTCAGGACCACCCCCACCCCCCGGGATTTGCAAGGTTATGAAATTTATATACTAAAGCAAGGAAAAAAGTTTACGTTGGACCCCCCTCGGAAAACGCAGACTCCCTGGTAAATGCGAATTTATGTTAAATTGGATGAAAAGTCTAAGGTTCGAAGCTTATTTATACAATGTTTGTTTTGTTCTGTTTGTGTATGTATAACTGTAATGATTTTGTACATTGTTCTATATGCACCACTGTGGGCCGAAATTGATTGAATAAATATTCTAACTCTAATTCTAATCAGAAGTCGTCGACTCCCCCCCCCCCCTCCACGAAATAAGTTATTGAAGTCTGGGCGAGTTTACGAGTCTGTTTTTTATTTATTATTTTTTTTTTTTGCTTGTCAAGAAATTTCTGGGTTAGATTTTTTATTTGGAACTGAGGTGGACCCCCCCCCCCCCCCCCCCCCCGGAAAAAAATTGTTGGATCTGCGCCTGAGTGCTGAGGGCACCGATCTGGAATCCCCCCTTTCTAAAAATGGCTGGATCCGCCCCTGGAATTAAATGTGCGTTATATTTCTTGACATAAAATGTTAATAGTCGAAGCATATAGGAAGGGATAGCAAACTGCCGATGAGAGTCCCACATTCTTCCAAAAATTAGCTTTTTATACCTCTTGTCTTAATTATTTTTGTCCAGATTCCTTACCTGAGCTAGAAGGTATTTGAGAAAGTTCCCAATGTTCCCATTCCTTTGATGTAGATTTGACGTTTATTTCCCTTTTAATTTCGGCGTTTAGGTTTATTTTTCTTGTCAAAAGTAAAATTATTATTTCAATTTTTGAACAAGTTTCGACATCCCCGCCTGAAAAAAATTCTTGATCTGTCCCAGGATCTAATAAATGGTACAGCACAAAATGCATATGATTTTATATCTCTTATTGCGCTTACGGATGGTTACAGGAGAATAAAGAGAGTTCAATGAATAAAATAGTAATTAAAAATTATCTGTATTCAACCAGGTTTCAAGTATCCTTATCCTACTATTTAAAAACATCTCCCAAATATTGCAACAGAAATTATTTTCATTTTTAAAAAAGCTAGACTTTCAGACAGGTATACTGAAATCTCGAAAGACTTTCTGTAATAATCATAAAACAGCCACATTCCTCAAAAATGCACATACTTTGTGGTCGGAGTGAGGCAATAAAAAATCTCGAAAAATGGAATTGGCAGAGAGGTCTGTCTTCCAAGACTATTTAGGTAACGGTCATGTTAATTATTTCTGCCCCCCCCCCTTAAAAATACAAATGCCTAAATGTCAATCTAAACAAGGGATGTTTTTTTTTGCGTGTGTGTTAAAGAACGAACAAATGTACACGTAAAATTTTGTATTCTGGTTAAATGCTTTTAAGTCTTGAACTAAATAATTACCGTATATCAAATTACTTGGTTTAGATTTGAGATTGGTACTAAAATAATCAGTTGTAATTGACAAATGAATTTTGCGATGCAAAACAACTGCAGACTATATATAGAATGTTTATTAGAACTAGATAGACAATTTTCAGTTGTACCTTATAAAGCCGTTATAATTATACTTTAGCCCCCCCCCCCCCCCCCACCCCCCCCCCCCTTTCAGCTGCGCAAATACCAAATAACTTCTCTTTTCCACTTGTGATATTTTCCCTGACCAAAATCTGATCAGCACGGACTACCCGGCAAGTGTTTTGATGTGCTAGGCTGAACGGAGTAGTCACAGTGTGTTTACTTTTGATTTTTTATGGAGTTTATTTTCTTTTTTGTGTTGCATTTTTCAATAAATGGAATTCAGGGTGTATATCACTTGACTTGTGCACATCTTCGAACCGATGCAGAGTTCTTATTACCAGGTATGGGTACGTTTACAGCGTTCGACGCGTTTTCTCGATATGCATCAAAGTCTGCATAAAACCTGCAAATCAAAGACACTGGTTGTTTTGTTCTATTCAAATGATAGTAATTTCAGAGTGTGTTTACGCGTTTTAGTGCTTTTTATTTCATGTTTATTCTGCATAAATTGGCGCAGTGTAAAAATGCGTACTCGTGCAACTAAAACTTTCTTTCAAACTTGCATTTTCTTTCTTTTTTTAATTACATTTGATTCAAATCAATAATTATTCAGAAATATGATTATTATGTTTATTGTGGTTTTGAAATGTCTTGATCTCCTCATGTGTTCTCATATGCTTTACCATCGGAGATGTGCACAAGTCGATACCCAAACCAAAAAATCATTCAACTGTAACGAGCGCATTGGGGTATATATCGTTACAATGAGAGAAGGTATCTGAAAGAAATATGGCGGAATACGACTATAGTTGGTATAAAACAAGTCGTACATAGATGAAAATGTTGCGTTTTTAAGAATTCATGTCAGCTTTAACATTTATGACTCAGGTGTTCACTCTTCAGTGTCCATTATAACAGTTTGGGGCTGTTCGATTAGGATAAAGATACAACGCCTTTGTGTGCTTTATACATGTAAGGTTAAGTGATGAATGTAAACATCGGTGGTATACCAATCAATGAATTCTCTCCTTTTTTCAATCATAATTAATGTCCTCTACCTGAAAGAAGATAAGAACAATGGATATTCATAGAGAATAATACGTACCCTTTTCCATATTACATTGTACATCCTGTATCAGCCCGAGACACCAATATCAGCCAGAGGGCTGATATTGGTCGAGGGCTGATACAGGATGTGATATGGAAAAGGGTATGTATTAATATGTTTATTACATACTTAGTAATAAAATACAGCATACATAAAGTTGAGAAGAAAATAAGTAAATAATTATGCATGGACTTCTTACATACATGTATATGGTCTATCGCTCATACGATTTGGGTTTGTTTCTACTTCTATTTCAATGCACTCGATCCGTAATTTGAAAATAATCTATTACATGTATTTGTAAATTAAGATAACCTTATTTTCAAAAAGTTGAAATTAAAAGAATATGAACCTACCATAAATTGTGTATGATCACAAGTACTGTTTTTGTGGTTTAATTTACTGAGGGTGGGATTTTGACGTCACAATAGCCGTATCAGCCCTGCATGGCTGATATGGATTTGCGGGGCTGATATAGGTTATCAGCCCTGCAAATCCATATCAGCCCTGCAGGGCTGATACGGCTATTGTGATGTCAGCCATATCGCATATGCAAAAAAACTGTATTTATTACTAAGTGTGTAATAAGACCATAATATGCATGTAAGTTACATTTGGAAGTCTAGCATCTTGTGCAACTTAATTAAAAGAAGTATTTACAAGCAGAACATTTTAAGTTTGAGCTTATTGCTTAATCCCTTAAAAATTAATAAATAAAAGATTTCAACAAAAATTAAAAAGTAAAGAAATCAGCACCTAGTTTACTTTTTATTTTCAAATCCACGGTTCTAGCTCTTTTTACCTTAACATCTATCCCCTCCGCACGCTGCGGACAAAGCCAGTCGACTCTGAGATCGTCTCGCCATCGTTAAACTTAACAATTTTGGGAGTTGGATCCCAAGCAAGAGAGTAGTAACATCCCAAAATTATAGCAGACATGGAGATACAGATGACAAACAGAACTACTGTAGCCACACGCCCCCAGCAACTGCCGCATCGCACTTCAAACTTTCCAGAGTGATTGTCACACTTGTTCAATTTATCCGACATAATGTCCACTTCCTTTCGAGTTTTACGGAATTTCAAAGATGAAAAATGTTCCTGGTTTCCATCCATTTACGTAGAATTGATGCAGGATTTGCCGATTTCTTTCCCACGGAGTGTTATGGTGAAGATAAGAGAGGAAACGCAGTATCTTGACTGTTTTTACTGATCATGCATAAACTGTGTTTTTCCTATTCAGTAATGCACAAAATTGGAGAATAAGTTTATGTAACGATTTGTGAAGCAGATGTTATTTCACCACATACTGATACTATAGAACGATTCAGCTGTTGTAATTCTGTGTGTACACCGATCATTTTTAATCCAACTACCTTCTGGACGGGCATTCTTTGTCGATATTTTAAATTTGAAGTGATTAATTTTATGTATACGTTTTGCTTCCTACTGTTTAAATCAATGTTTATATATATATATATATATAGGTTAGTTCATGCTGTACAGTTTCTGTTCATTATATTCACTTATATATAATGACAGTAATCAACAATATTTTTTCCAAGCCGCACGCTTGTAATGAGTAAAATTGATCCTGGTTTTAACCATCTGCAACACTGGGTCCATTATTTTGCAAAGTAAAAGCAGAATGCTAGTACTTAATAGTTAAACCCCCCTCCATAAAAAAAACCCATCTTCTATAGACATGTATAGCATATTTTCCTACATCCTCTAACTCAGTCTCGAGTTGCATAATATAACTAATAACAATACATATTCAATTGAACGAAAGAATGTCGTGCTGAAATAGTCAATTACAAGCAACACAAGTTTCTCTTGTTTATTTTCAGTAAAAATGACAACGTTTAACAACTTGAAAAAAATGATTTGCTTACTCATTAACATTTACATGTATAATATTCATGTCTTCAACAAAACTAAACTGCATTCAGACAAAAATTAAAGATGGTCTGGAATAACTATCGTCTAATAAGGATAATGAGGATGAAACTTCGGGGATTTTGTATTTAGAGAAGTTTCATTGAATCGATACACGGCAGATGAAATTTAATGGGCATGATCGATCCCAAAAATTTGGTCTCCTCCATGCACAAAACAATTCCATAGTATATATGCATCAATAATGAAGAATAATAATAAATGATAGCGCAATCTTGCTACATATGGCTCAACGTTTATAAATATACTCAAACAAAACAAAAGTCCCATAGGCCCTATGCTCACCTGGAACGAGAGGCCCGGGGGCCATATCGCTCACCTGAGGAACTGGCTAGGTAATAGGAAATATTAGATCTGGATTGAAAAGTTTAAATATGAGTGGGATTCAGTGGAGGGGGGTATTTGAAAAAACGTACATCTACACTTCCTATCTAAATGACCATTTTTGATGCTTTTATATTCATTATCAATCACGGCTTTGTTGTTCTTGTGGAGAATTTTAATGATTTTCCCCATGTTTTCCTATGTAAAATGGACAAATTTTCATCAGACAAGTGAACTTGAGCCTTGAGCTCAGTTGAGTAAAAATAAAAGGCTACATGTACCAGGTGTAAAACAACAGAAAGAAATAAACTGAGCACTCAAAACAAAAAAAGAAGACTAGATTAAAGAAATACAAAATAATATCAACATAAAAAAATAAAAATACAGCTGTACTGTTAGTCTAAATGTTTAAAAAATATATAAAAGAGATTTACAGAAAAGTAACTACAGAAGTTTTATTGCACAATCCCAGGACTAGATTAGCTTAAACATGGTAAACAAAAATTGCTCAAATATGAAACTTTTCACTATCAACATCTTGTGTTCCCAGAAAGAATTTTGCAAGTAATTTCTGTGGATATATTTAAATTACAATATAATAAAAGTATAATTATGTATAAACATGCACATGTATAATTAACAATTTTTGTTCCAAAAGATTATATGTTAACAAATGTATTAAAGATAACTGAAAAAAAGTTGATAAATGTATATCACAAATAATAATAATTATAAAGTTAACACAATTTTAAATACACATTCCACATCAAATTGAATAGTCCTCCTATGGGACAAACTGTAAATCAAAAGTTAAGTACATTTGTAACACAAATATTTAAGGCTTTACCAGACATTTCTAATGAAACTGTAGCTGTACTGATTTGATCTTATTAAAACTGCACATATTATACTTTAAAATTAAATACAGAGTTATATGTATATGTCCTGAAATTTTTGTAAACTAACAATTTTTACTTTTATTAAACCAAAGCTACTGAAAAAGTTATTTTTGGTCAACAAGGCAAAAATGTTTATTGAAATGAAGTAGATATACAAGATTATGCAACTATAACTATAAGTGTAGTCTACTTGTGTACCAAGATTTCCTGAATTTACACAATAAGTGACGGAAAAGCAGCATTCTAAAAGAATTTAAAATTCACACATTAAATTTCTATTTTATTCACTGCAAACTTGTAGGAGTACTATTATTTATTTTTTAAATTGTTTACAAATAGATGAACAGAACATACAACACCTCATCCTTATATAAGCTCATCTGGTTTTCGACCAGCTGAGCAAAGATTAACAATTCCCTGTATATCTTTAACTGCACTATAAAGTATGTAGCTTTAACATTTATGGATGCATAATTATATTTTTTCTCCAAGATAAAGCAACTGATTGCACTGCACATATGATCTTAAACATGCAGTAGCTAACCAAAGATTTGGTTATTAGTAAATTATAAATTATGCTCTTGTGACAAAGCAATTTTGTAAAATGTTCTTTAACTTATAACCTTTCGGGAAAAAAAAGAATTATGAAGTCAAAATATGACATCATAATCAGCACTGGCTAAAACATGCCGCTGTTAGCAAATCTGTACAAAAAATAATAGAAATGTAACCTTCTAATTCTCAGAGGAACAGAGTTGATGTGCCTTTTATACAATATAAGTAAAAAATAACATCTCTCTTGTTTGCACTGGTTCTCCTGACCAAAGTTTTTTTAAGATTTGGCTTCAGGACCAATTTCTAACAGATTTAAATTTTTGGTCAGGTGCACACTTTAGAAAATCATTCCATAGGTCATGTAGTTTATTTTCTTCTACAACACTACAGGCAATACATCTAGAAGGACTGAGATGCAAAATGGCCAACATCTGAATGAAAATTTCTGTGAATCTGTGGAACAGCTAATGCAGTAACTGGTAACATAATTCACAGACATAACAACACACTTTAACAATGTTGACTAGGGTTTATAACATATGAAGACTGCTTATAGCAGGGTTGGCTATGAAGTAATATCACGGTTCTGTGCAGTTCCTCCTTCTCTGTCTCTCTACCTTGAAATATATAACAATGACTTGATAAATAAATATACCCAAAGCACATGAATGCCAAGAGTTTATTACCAGTAGTAATGCAATATGAAAATACATGTATGTATATTATGTAAGAAGTTTATAATTAAATTGTCTTCAAATAGTTGACTTCACTATTGTGAACTCTGATATCTTGAATGTCATGGATATGCAGAGGTGAGGTTAACCGTTAAAGCCTAAAACATTGTTTTTCAATACACAATTTACCCTCAATATAATGATTGGTTTTTAACAATTTAGAATCTAGACTTAACCCAGGGATGTTTCAACATAAGTTTCAGCTTTTCTGCCCCAGTTGTTCTTGAGAAAGTTTTTAGTTTTTATTATATTAATTTCAATGTAAAACTTGGTTTCCCTATTGTGGTCCCACCCTGCCCCAGGGCAAAGTTAAAATTTTTAAAGAGGGTCAAACTTTCTGGTCAAGAAATTAATCAAAAAAATAACCCAGAGATGAATAGTGTAAAATGTAGACCATAAAACCCAAGAATCAAAAAGGGCACTTGACGCTACTACATTTAGTTCACACCTTTGTATGCATTAAGTAAACAAAGGGGTTAATCAGCATGTACTGAAAAAAAGAGCAGATAGTGAATCTTGCCACTGCTGGACGTGTTTGTTGAAGAAAAAAGGGCATGCTACTGGAAAAAGGGCATGTTACTTAAAAAAAGGTCATGGCCCCATGCCACGCTAGTTTGCTAAGATTTAACATTAATTCAGATAAATCCTAAAAGTAACAGTACAGTAAAATCACTTATAGTATAAAACACACTTATAATGAATTGACATTCATAGCAAAGTATCAATTTTCATTCCTCAAGGGTTTTTAACATATTGTGGAGCTAATGGATGTAACAAATTACATTTATACCAAAACAAAATCAGACCACCCTGGAAATTCATTATGAACATGTTTTATTGTATTAGGAAAATCAAGATCAATAAAATAATTAATCTAGCTTTCAGTAATAAAATATAAAGTCAATGTTGTCCCCAAGACCCAGGGAATTTCCCTACCTAAGATGTAATCCCCTGATTAGATAGTCCCCCCTCAGCCTCTAGTTAGGGGAGGAACCCCAGATATCCTCCTAAATTTGAATGCCCTTGCTATTTCAATTCTGAGGGACAACCCTGTAAAGTAGATCTATTAACTTGCCAGCTAGTACTACCAGGCAATGCACTCTCATCTGTCACTATCTTTGTGCAGAGTAAATATTTAATAAATCAATATATACTGCTAGAGAACATGTAGCGAAATTTCTGCTTTCAATTACACACTGGCTTCTCTTGGTCTTTTAATAAGGAATATACGGTATATTATATAATCATAAAATGTATGAAGATATAAATGTATTGTCTTTTTTATAAATTTTATTTTATCAATTATATACAAGACTACCTAACCATCAAAATCTATGGTAATACATGTACTTGCATTCCACATATTCCACATTAAAAATCTTTTTATTTAAATTCTTTATTTAATTTGACTATCAGTTTATTCATATAAGGAATAACTGTCTTATTTTTCGAAATCATGATGTGGTGATTCAATCGATTGGCTTGTGTGTTAATTTGCATAAATGCCGAAAATTATCACGCAAGCCAATCGATTGATCATCGTCATGAAATCGAAAAATCTGACAGTTATTCCTTATATTTACATGGTATTGATTCCGCCAAATCCACATGCTAGAAGCCCCGCTTCTTGTCTCTTTTTGTCCCGCCCGCACTTGATTTTTTTTAACCATGCCTATTGATGAACCAGTTACATTGATGGAGAAATAAAGTACATCAACTATTTGTAATTTTATCTCCAACAAAGACATTGAAAATGTAAATATATACAAATCAATGATGAATGATCACATCATTGATTCTAATGACAACTGTCTCTGGTTGAAACCAGTCAGTTAGATACATCTCCTTACAACATCAATTCTACACATCAATCTGATTAAAATCAGATCCTTTGATCCGCTCACATAGATCGCTACACAAGGATCTGAAGAAACCCCATTCAGGGTCATCTCCTGGTGACCTTTGAATTATCCAATCAAATGTTCACTTTGGAGAATTGGAAAGTATCTCAGAATTCAGTTACAGATGGGAAAGGCCCGATGATACATGAATGGAAAAATTGTGACCTAGTTTCTGTAGCCTGTCAAGAGAAGGACCACAGTCTTTTCTGTACAGTAATATAATAAGTACTTGCTTTTGTCTTGTTTTATAGCTCTTTGTTTTGTACAAAACGATACGATCTTCTCCGCAGCTACTTTCACTTCTATATTCGTTTTCCCGAATGTCACTTCAATACGATCTCTCTGATTGGACAAAATTTTCATGAATATTTTTATGAGAAAGGTCACCAGGAGATGACCCTGAATGGGGTTTCTTCAGATCCTTGTGTAGCGATCTATGTGAGGGGATCAAAGGATCTGATTTTAATCAGATTGTTCTACTCATACACAAGGTTTATGTTCATGTATAAAACAGTCTTCGACAAATCCCGGGGGTCCGAATATTGTAAATATTTGTTCGGAATCGAGCTAGTGTAATTGGTGGTTACACCAGACCTGCCTACCTTTTTCATTGCAAGGGTGTAATTTCAGTACATTTTTGGTGCAATTTCAGTGGTAAAAGTGTAATCAATCATGTTTTCCTATTTTTTTTGCTTTACTATGATAATGATACTTTATTTTCTTTCAAGACAACCGAAATTGTACATTACTAAACAAAGCTGGCATAAACTTTTCTTAATTTTTCGAATCATCTACTAGCAAAAAAGTGTTTTAAAATACTAGCTGCAGAATTGTAGCTCTCCGGAAAAAAAATATTTTGACAGACCGGAGAGCTACAGTGCCACCCATTGTAAAAACTGTATATTTATTGCGCACAAAAAGTTGCGCTTAGTTCTGGATTAATTCTTCCAAATTCTTACCTCAATTGCAGAGAAGATGGATTTAAAAAATTCCTTACACTCTATAAAGTTCTCTTGTAGTTGACATCTGCACGAAGTGCTTTCGTGCGTTGGACCGAATTATCTTGCAAACCAAAATGGCAGTATAAATAGACGAAATTTTCTATGATCTCAGTTTCAGGGGCCAGGAGGGCTATTAACAAAAATTATAAGGAATGTTTTGTTGTGGAAACAGTGAAAGAATATGTTAGGAACACACACAATTAGTAATTAATATTTTGAGATGACAGTTTAAAATCATGGAGAAATAAATTGAGAAACAGAACACTTTTTTGTGCGCAATAAATATACAGTTTTTTCAATGAGTGGCACTGTAGCTCTCCGGTCTGTCAAAATATTTTTTTGGAGAGCTACAGTTCTGCAGCTAGTAAAATACCAGTATCCTATATCAAACTCAATTCAATCGTACACCCCTTAATGAAGCATTTGATCAATTTGTATCAAATCACTTAATTGAAGGCTTGCGTTTGATTGTTAAAACAAATCGTACATTATAACATTGTTTTTATCTTTTTAACACTCATATTTCTCTATCTTGTTCTAAGCAATGTTAAAATAAACTTAATTGAGCAAAGAAATGGCTGTATGTTTTGCAGTATATCGTTTAATAGTTAAGTAACAAAAATAATGCCTTTTCGTCTTCTTCCGAATCTTCACCATACCAGTTTACATGTAACTACTAGGTATATTACGTACATTATCGAACTGGTCTTTGAATTACTTTTATAAGAACTTCTCATTTCATTTCAGCATGTCGTACTTTAACTCTAAATTTAGACGTTCATAATGGAATTTTAACCAAAATATCAAAAGCGTAAAATTAATATAAGTGGCTTAATAGCGTAATTTAGTGGTGAAATGCGGAAGGGTAAGCAGGTCTTTTACACCTGCTCAAAGGGCATATGTGCTGAAAAAAGATTTGGTGAAGACTGATAAAATGAGGATTTCATTTGTACATGTTTTCCTTATATATGCATGAAATAATGATTGCTGTATATATATATTTTTGTAAATGTAAAGTTAACGTAAATCTTATCAAATGTTCAAAAGACATCGTATTTTTTAATTGTATATATACTGTAAAATCACATCTTTTCGTGGGGTCAAATTTTCAAGGTTTGAGGTAAAAATACTGGTTTGTGGGGACTAGTTTTTGTGGTTGGAGAATGTTTAATAGTAATCAGCTGGTAATCCACAAGAAATTTTTAATTTTGTGGTGGTCATAAATTCATGGGTCTCTCTATGCCTCCAAAACACCATGAAAACTAGAAAACTGACCAGTCAGCAAGGGCCCCGCCATGGGGTAGAATTATAAGGGTGCAGCTTACGGAATGATTAAAAAATGTACGAAGAATAAGCAACACCAACTGTATTCTTAAAATTTTAAGATAATTCCTGAATATTCAAAAACCTGAAAATAATATCCTTGTATTTACATTAGGCAATAAAGAAAAACTTAACATTGAATGTATATTTAAACAATTATGAAGCTTATCTTATATAAAATGCCAGCCTTCAATGAATGCATATAACTTCAAACAAACAGCAGTTGCAGACAAAGATTTTCATTAATCTTAAAGTGACAGATAAAGAAAAGCCTACTAAATTTTCTGCAGCAGGCTACATAATTAATCCCAAGGGATTAATTGTACCTCTCTAATCATTTTCTTCTAAAGTTACAATAAGAACTTTTTCAGTATTAATGATAGAATGGGGTTTTTATACAACTACCTTAAAAATTAATAATATTCTTGAATTAACAAAGTAAAAAAAATAAATCAAAAAATCTTTTTTAATCTATTTCTTGTTTTTAGAATTCAATGAAATCATAACTATTTAACAAAAATAAATTAATATAAAAATTTACATTTAAAATCCACATTTCAGAGTGTTCATAGCATTCCAAATTGACTTAACTTCAAAACAAACTTCATTTGCGGTAATTCACCTCAATGTGACAGATAAAGATAATGCTCTGGATTTTCTTCAGGAGGAAAGCTAATTAATCCCAAGGGACTCATAGCAGCATTCAGTTTACAATGGGAACATCTTCAGCAGTTATCTCTCTTTGCCAATGCATTCTTATATAAAGTAAATGAATCTACCCCACCACCCCAGCTCCAAACCAGGGGACATAGAGAAACAAACTTTTTTTTTTTTTTTTTTTTTTTTTTATCATCCATTGTATTACAAACAGAATCAAATTAAAATAACAGCAAAATTACAATGGATATTTAGCACTCACACACCCATCCATACATCCATTTACATTTTAAATTAATACGAAGGTTGCTTTATAATAATCAGTTGTCTTTATCATGTAAACTAATTTAAACAAACATCTAACATATACATGTGTAATCTTACATTTGTTCAAAAATATTTTTCCACAAAATCCACTGTTCTTCAAAATAATATAGATTTGAATTCTTGATAGATATGCATCTTTCAATATTGTATTTCATTGTCAAATAGCTTAGTAAACCAAGAAGTGAAGGTATTTTTGGTTGCAATAAACATGAAAAAATATATTGTTTTGTGTATAATATCATAAAATTTTCAATTCTATTATCTTCAGTAAGTGGTATTTCACCTAAGATAATATTTCTAACATTAAATGCAATTCTTTTTGAAATTGTTCTGTATATATGTAAACTCAAGTTCCTCCATAAAGATATGATATGGTCACAATGAACAAATACATGCAGTACAGTTTCAGTTTCTTTGTTACAAAACTTACAAACATCAGTAGTTTTTATATTGATTTTCTTAAGATAAGAATCTACAAGGAGGATCCTGTGTAAAATTCTATATCGTAACCACTGTACAGAAGAATCAGAAGTAGTCTTAAAACAAACTTTAAAAACATCTTTTATACATATATCTGTCACTCCAAAGGGAGATAAGTCTTGATTCCACTTTGGAATTGCTGTAGGAATTATATCATTTTTAGCTCTACTGGTCAGAGACCAGAAGAGCTTATGCGATAGTAATGCGTCCGGCGTCCGTCCGTCTGTCCGTCTGTCTGTCTGTCTGTAAACAATTTTTCAAAATGCTACTCCTCCTACAGTTTTGATCTGATTTCAATATAACTTGGCATATAAGTAGACTACACTAAGATACATAATTCTGTGTATCGGATTTTGATTTCGACGAACGGTGTTGGCGTTGTTACTAAAAATAGAAATTTCTGTAAAATTCTTTCAAAATGCTACTCCTCCTACAGTTTTGGTCTGATTTCAATATAACTTGGCACACAAGTAGACTACACTAAGATACATAATTCTGTGTATCGATTTTTGATTTCGACGAACGGTGTTCGCGTTGTTACTAAAAATAGAAATTTCTGTGAGATTCTTTCAAAATGCTACTCCTCCTACAGTTTTGATCTGATTTCAATATAACTTGGCGTATAAGTAGACAACACTAAGATACATAATTCTGTGTATCGGATTTTGATTTCGACGAACGGTGTTGGCGTTGTTACTAAAAATAGAAATTTCTGTAAAATTCTTTCAAAATGCTACTCCTCCTACAGTTTTGGTCTGATTTCAATATAACTTGGCGTATAAGTAGACTACACTAAGATACATAATTCTGTGTATCGGATTTTGATTTCGACGAACGGTGTTGGCGTTGTTACTAAAAATAGAAATTTCTGTAAAATTCTTTCAAAATGCTACTCCTCCTACAGTTTTGGTCTGATTTCAATATAACTTGGCGCAAAAGTAGACTACACTAAGATACATAATTCTGTGTATCGGTTTTTGATTTCGACGAACGTGTTGGCATTGTTACTAAAAATAGAAATTTCTGTGAGATTCTTTCAAAATGCTACTCCTCCTACAGTTTTGGTCTGATTTCAATATAACTTGGCACACAAGTAGACTACACTAAGATACATAATTCTGTGTATCGGTTTTTGATTTCGACGAACGGTGTTGGCATTGTTACTAAAAATAGAAATTTCTGTGAGATTCTTTCAAAATGCTACTCCTCCTACAGTTTTGGTCTGATTTCAATATAACTTGGCACACAAGTAGACTACACTAAGATACATAATTCTTTATATCCGTTTTTGACTTCAAAGAACATTATTACCTTGGATAATAAAAAGTTTCAATTCCCAACTGCTTAAGTACTTTCCTCTTCCTTTGCTTTAAGTACAAACCAGTAGAGCTTCAGTCTCGACAGAGACTTCTGGTTGTTTATATAGTTGTAAATTCTCTTTGTACATTTTTCATAGTGAAAAACATTTTCAAAATAAAATGGTAAATTAGGCTGACAAAGTTTTCTCAATTTCATTCTATCTACTGACATATTCTTTAACAATTTAGCTAGCTCTACAGAAAAAGTTATACCAAGCAAAGTAAAAGTTGTGGATCCCCAATCTAGTTTCCATCTTGTATGATGAAAAACTTGACTTGAAAATTTTTTTGAGCCAATCCAAATAATTTTTGTCTTAGAACTATTTATCTTTAAACCAGATAATTGTGAAAATAAATCCAATGTATCAAGAGCAGCAAACAAAGATTTTGGTGAACCGTCAAGGGCAAGCGAGGTATCATCTGCATATTGAGAGATTTTGTGTTCTTTTTCTTTTACTATTATGCCTTTTATATCTCTGTTTTGTTTAATGAGAATAGCCAGGATTTCAGCACAAAGGAGGAATAAGTAGGGAGCAACAGGATCTCCTTGTCTACAACCCCTCTGAATAAAAAATTGTTCTGATAAAAAACCACATTGTAAAACTGAAGCTTTAAAATTAGTATTTAGGATTTTAATCCATTCAATAATGTTGTTTCCAAAACCAAAATACTTCAAAACTTTATAAAGAAAGTTCCATGAAATTGAGTCAAATGCTTTCTCAAAGTCAAATAGCATCAACAGACCAGGAATATTATTTGACTCTGTGTAAGACATTAAGTCATAAATAAATCTTGTATTTTCCCCTATAAATCTACCTTTAATGAAACCTGTTTGTGTATCAGAAATAAGATATTCTAGAGTCGACTTTATTCTACAACTTAAACATCCAGATATAAGTTTATAAAGGACATTTAGTAAAGTAATTGGGCGCCAATTTTTTAAGAACTGTCTTGGTTTATCACCTTTGGGTATACAGGAAATAATTCCAAGTCTCTGAGAAATTGGAAGTTCTTTCTTTGAAAAAATACAGTTAATTGCATTTAAAATATAACTTTTCAAATCTATCCAGAAAAATTTGAAAAATTCAGCCGTAAAACCATCACTCCCTGGAGACTTGTTATTTTTCATATTCTTAGGAACATCTTAAAGTTCACTTTCTTCAATATCTTTCTCAAGACTATTAGAAGTCATTTCGTCAAGTTTTTTAACTTCCGCTGGGTCAATAATATCATTCAGATCCATGTCAATACATTCTGAATCTTTATTTGAATACAGTTCTTCATAAAAAGATTTAAATTGGTTTAAAATTTCAAACTGATCATAAACAGTGTATTGTTCATCAATCTCAACCCTTTTAATAATTTTGTTAACATAGTTTCTTGATTCTAAATTACAAAAATATTTTGTTGGCTTTTCACCCTCTTCTACCCATCTAGCACAGGATCTAATTAAATGGCCTTGCATTTTAACTTTTCTTAAATTTTCAAGGGTTTCTTTTTTTTCATCCAAAATATCTGTATTATTTTCATTACTTGTTTCTAATCTCTCTATTTCTTCTACAAGGGATTTCTCTAACTTTTCTCTCTCTCTTTTCTTAAATGAAGAATATGAAATAGATATTCCTCGTATTTCCATAAGAAGAATTTCAAGGAATATAGACTCATCCATATTTTCAACAAAAATAGCATTATTTTCAATATCATTTGTGTTTCGTAAATATTGACATCTGACTTTTTGTATAGTTTGCTTCACTTTTTCGACATACATTGCGTCATTCAGTAAACTATTATTAAACTTCCATAGGCCACGGCCTTTATTGAAGGGATTGAATTTTAATTCTAGAACAACAATAGAATGATCAGATCTGTACCCCGGTTTAACAGTAAATTCTTCAACAAGATTAGATAATCCTTCAGATATTAAAATATAGGGCTGTCACGGTTCCGAAATTTTTCGGGTCGGGTCGGTTCTGATTTTTTGAGGTTCGGTTTCGGGTTTCTCGGGTCGGGTAGGTAATGGAAGAAAAGCTCATGATTTGTATTATTTTCAACAATAAAAAGAATATTCTCACTTAATTTTAGAAATAGCAACATAATAACTAGTTTAAAGTAGCCTCCTGACTAGACAACAACTGTTCCAAATTATTTAAATCACCTTTCAGGGTTTCAGATTGAAATAAGTAACTATAGGACATCTGGAATATTTACCAGAAAAGTTATAGGCCATTCTGTCCTAAACTTCCTAAAATTATAGGCCAATAGAAAAAGTTAAACTAACTCATATTTCTGTCAGACTTTTACAAAATAGTCATTTTATTACATAAAATATTCAAACATGTATATTAATTTTCCTTTTAATAAGGTGGAAATAATATTTTGTTTCTTTTAAACAAAATCAATATATTGAAACAGAATGGGAATTGTTTTTTTTTTTTTAATTCCATTCAATGGGTATTTAACTTATATTAGTCCCACCTTTCATTACATGTAAATGTATTTATTTCTTGGGATTACAATTTTTAAAAATAGTAATCCAAAAATTAGACTTGTATCTCTGATGACTATTTTTTTCCCTTAGTAAAACCTTGCAACATTGTCCGTTTCCTGCTATTAGTCCGACCTCATATTCAATCATGGCGGAAAAAATAACAACATGGCATGGATTCCTTCGATGTTTTAATCATTCATCACTACTTTATGCTTCTTGCAGTTGGGTTTGGAAATAAAATTATAGAGTATTTTGTCAAGATCTTTTTATACCAAAATGTCATTGGCTGATTGAATCGGCAGTTGCAGAAAGTAGAGAAAAACAATGGGATCTGAATGAAGGAAAAATTATACGACTGGCCTTTACATACAGAAGATAAACGGCCAGTGTGTCTGTTCCTAAACTTTCATTGGCAAATGACCGACGCCAATCTGAAACCCTGCCTTTTAATGACAATTTACTAACAAAACTCTCGTTTTTGACGCCATTTTATAGTAAAATCTACTCTATTATACAAATCGGAACCGAACCGAATTCCAGAAAAACGGAACCGTACCCGACCCGAATTAATTGTTCCGCGGTTCCGGGTCATTTCGGGTACCCGTGACAGCCCTATTAAAATATAGTCTAATAGGCCTTGTTTGACAGGGTTTTTTTTCCTCCATGTGAACACTTTTTTTTCTGGATTCAAAATCCTGTAATAGTCAATAATTTGTAAATCTTCCATAATTTCTATCAATTTTTCACGAGCCATTGGATTATTTACATTAACATAGTTGTATGTATCTATTTCTGGATTAAGAGCAAGATTTAAGTCATCGCATAGTACAAAATATTCATTGTCAAATTCTAGAAAAATATCTCTAACCTTCTCATAAAATTCTGGACAGTCAGTATTCGGTCCATATACATTTGCCAGGGTAAACCTATTGTCTTCAATGGTAATATCAAGAGCTACTAAATTCTTTCCTTATCTCTCTTATCTTTGTGGACTTTAAATGGTAAAATGTGTATCTTGCAGACACAAAATAGAGTAACCCTTTTTTCTATAATAGTTAAGGACATCTTGTCGTTTCTGAGTTGTGGCTAGACCTTGGCAGTTCACCGTTACGATTTTCATATTATCGTTCATCAACAAAAACTGCTTTGTAAAATGTAAGCAACCTCCAAGCGAGATTTTTGACTACATGACTGTTGTATTCTCTAACAGACACACTTTCACACTCACTCAAAAATGTAAACAAAACTGAAAAAAGAATATATAAACAAAAGAAAAAGGTATGTACATGTACGAAACAAACTCTTTGCATAAATTACAAATGCATAGTTGAAAGAGTTTAATAGATCAATAGTCGGAGTGTTCATTTTTATTTTGTTTACCTCAAATTCTGTGCCGATGTAATACCGGACATACTTCTTTGGTCGGTAATTGAAAACATAAACTTCTTTTTTCCGGAATATACACTATAAAAAAAGAAACCTGTTCAGAACAGAGCTATTCAATCCGGGAAAAAGAAAAAAGCAAAAAACTAGTTATACCACAAAATGTTCAAGAAAAGAAAAATCGTGTTGCACGACACTTTTAGCCTATCGAAGTTCTTTGAGGGCATCAAACAACGCTTTCTCCATTATGTCGAAGCGTTTCGGACCAAGATGTTTTCCCATCATGCGCGATATCACAACGGATACATTTGTAAAGTTTTCATCTTGCAGAATTTTTAGCATTTTCCTTCCAGCTCCAAATTCGCCGTCATCACAGTATCCGTCATGTATAGTCCCAGAATTGTCTTTAAAATGGTAAACCAGTATATTGTGATTTGCACGCCCATAAACTGGATCCATGGAAATTTTCTTATAGAAGTTCCGAACTTTTGCATAAGTCTCTACCTCAACTGCAGCAGCGCTAATTTGGTTTCCTGATTCTGTGTGAGTGTTAGAGCGTTTAACTTCAATTTCCTCTAGTTTCTGTTGTTCTTTCTGGTCAAGTTGTAGAATTTCCTCGGCGTTTGGTGTCTTCACTTTATCTCTGTAAACAGACCCATTCGGGAAAACCAATTTGTCCCCCACAACTCTCGTTTTGATATTTTCGCTCCAGTATTTGCTGTTGAGTTCAACCAGTTTTCTGCGAGTTTCATTAACTTGAACTGGTGACTGGGGGGTGATATAGAAAGGTAGAATAATCCCATCATCTTTCTTTTTTCTCTGCTGTTTTAGTAAACGGTCTTTGTTCTCAAATCTAACTAACCGGCCTGTTATAACTCGGGGCTTATCTCCTTGCCTTCTGTCCCCTCCATTCCTATGGATATTAACGAACTCTATTCCGTCTATATCTAGGTGTTCATTTAGCAGGCGAGGGATTTTGCTGAATAGATCTTCTCCTTCTTCTTCTTCCAGGTTATGTTTAAGGATATTGTTTTTCATGGATCGCCCTTTCAAATCAATAATTTCCTTCTCTTGTTCTGTGACTCTTCTATCAAGTCTGATTACAACCGATTTTAACATTTCAAGATCCTTACGTAGGGATGCATTTTCAGATTTTAGACTGTCTATCTCTGTTATATTGTCTTCCTGCTGTTGTGCAATGAATTGTATCTTGTCTTCAAACCCGTCCTGTTCCCATAGATCAGCCTTAATATCCCCCACGGCTTGTGATAGACTTGCTAAAGTTTTAAAAGGGTCCGCTATTTGCTCAGGGCAAGGAGCAAACGGTACACTAAATGGAGTTAAAGTTCCAAAGTTAGTGGAGGGGAACAGCATTTTCTCAGTTCCTTTAGACTTAGACTCCGGCTTTCTTTTCTGTGATTTCAACTCACGACTGGACATTGTATACACAGTGGTGCACAGTAATTTACCAAAAGTTCCAAATAAGCAGATACTTACACAAAAAAGCTTCAAGACCTCCACTAAATGTTAATGATAAACTGTTGACCCTTTTTTCGGCACTTTGACACTTTTAACTCCGATTTTGATCTATTTTTTCTTCCCACTAGCAAAGCGTGACCGCCATGGTCAATTGTCACGTCTCTAAAAATCTAGAGAAACAAACTTAGCATCAAAATATGTCTTTCTGCCTACTGAACTACCATACCAAATTTGAACTTAATTGGGCAACCATAAAAAAAGTTGCCCATTCATTCTTATGCATATTTAAGGAATCTACCCCACCACCCCAGCTCCAAACCAGAAGACATAGAGAACCAAACTTAGCATCAAAATATGTATTTCTGCCTACTGAACTACCATACCAAATTTGAACTTGATTGGGCAACCATAAAAAAAGTTATTAGAAAAAAAACAGAAAATTTGTGGATGGAAGAGTGACAGACAGACAGACAGACGGACAGACAGAGTGATTACTATAGGGCACCCGCAAATCCTTGCGGGGCCCTAATTAGTGATCTCACAGTATGTGTTATTGTACTGGTACATGTATATGATTGATTGTATGTTGTTTAACGTCATACACTCAATCATATACCAGCACAATAATTGTACTGGTATACAATACCATCAAACTTGTCAAATTTAAAAAAATACACCTCATAAAAAATTAAGAAATTTAGCATGAAGTGTGTCATGATTAGTGGATACCAAATTAAGGAAGTTTTGATCCTGGGCTTTAACAGCACTGTTAAGTTTAGATTCCTATTTTTCCATGCTGGATTTTGCTGGTTGCAAATAGAGTTGTTTTTTGCAGTGAGAAATGTTTTATGCTGGTTCTGAAATATCTAATTTAAAATGTTTACTTATGAATTCTTTCATTATATCATGACAAGCACAGTAAATATATTCTGAAATAACTGGGAAAAAATGAGCCATTTTTTTTTTTTTACAATTTTAGCATAAAATTAACACCTTTTTGGTAATATCTAAAAATTTACATCATAGACTAGTGATGGGGAATCGGAAAAAAATCAGAATCGATTATCGGTAATAATCGGCTGGACGTAATCGATTAATAATCGATTATAATCGAAATTTTGAACTTTAATGAAATTAATATAGAAAAGTTAAAACTTATTCAGATTTCTGTCAGACTTTTACAAAAAAACAAAAAAAAGCATTTACTTACATAAAATATTTTAAAATGTTAATTGAAATTTCTTTTATAAAAAGTGGAAAATAATATTTTGTTTACTTTAAACAATATAAGACTATTGAAACAGAATGGGAATTTTTTTATAAAGTCCATGCAACGGGTATTTTACTGATATTAGTCCCACCTTTCATTTAATACATGTATTTTTTTCTTAAAATTAGTTTTAATTAGTTAAAATTGCAAGTTTTAAAAGTAATTATCCAGGAGTAAGACTTGTATTGATGATAATAATTACGTTTAAAGATTGACTAGACAAATTATGTTTTCCTTTGTAAAGTAAAACCTTGCAATATTAGCGTTTCCTGGTATTAGTCTAACCCCATATTTAATCATGGCGGTAAAAGTGTCAACAAGACACGTAATCCTTCCATGTTTTCAACATTCAACACTACTTTTATGCTCTTTGCACTTGGATTTGGTAATAAAATTAAAGTATGACAATTTTATTTTTTGTTAGCGATGTCGGCGACATTTATTTCATAATCGATTAGTAGCATCGAAGAGCTTCCAACGACCGACAATCGATTGTCGGCGACAATCGTTCCATCACTATCATAGACACCCTCATTTGTTTTTCTTTTCTGAATATATAAGATGACTTTGATCAATCTGCTTAAGATCAGCAAAAGTTCAAGACTGTACAACAATTTTCTTGCTTGTTTTAAATTTTCAGTGCCAGAAAATCACATTTCATGAGTGCAGAAAAGGTCAAATAATTGATGATGTGAAGCATTTTGAAACTTTGTCTTTTGTCAAAATTTTTTTCATTTTTTTTATTTGAATAGACTAATAGTTTATTTTGTTGCATCACCATGTACCATGATTTATTTGGATAAAAACATTGGAGAGCAAACCTTGAAGATGTGATTTTTGATTATAACACAAATTTCAGTGCAAAAAGGCTATATTTAATGTACTGTAGCACCAAAAGATGGTTTAAGATGCATATTGACCCCCATTTTTTGTTTTGATTTTTAGTTAATATATGTGTGTATAAACTAAAAATATTCTTGACAAAAAAAGTTTAAGACTTTGAATATCAGGATTCAACATCGTTAAATGTACTGTAGTGCTGAAAGAATCATATTGTGTTGTTTTGATAAATTATGTGCCACTCATCAAGCTCGTCATTATAGCAGGCGCAGCGTGCTCAATAGACTAACGTGTAAAATTAGAGGAAATTTGAATGAAATCTGTACATACATGCAACTTTCTCAGAATTCCTTTGCTCCCAAGGTTCCATACGAATTTATTTTAAAACATACAATAGACCAAGAATAACTGTTCCTTTCCAAGATACGTTTACTTTTCTTTACTTGCACAAAGCTTAAAAGTAACAAAAACATTTTCATATACTCTACAACGTATTTCATTAAATATTGCACCAGACTTGTAGTCTCATTTAACAACATGCTTCGCTGCAGAACTGTATATAAGCTCTCTGCTTGAGAAAATTCGGACAGATAAAGCAGAAAGCTACAGATCCAAGCATTGTAAAAACCTTCGATTTACGCCGATGATTTTTTGTCGCTATTTCAGGTATTTATTTCATTTAGTTTAAGCTTTCTCTGGCTTTTAGAATGGTATCCAATAATAATTCATATACATGTATTTAACTCTTATATTTGATACTTTGTTTACCTTTAAACAGACCGAAAAAGTCCTGTATATAGTTTTGTAATGTCAGTTTAAAAGAGTTCCATTTCGACGTCTGTAACCACAAACTGCCATTTGTTAGCTGTTGAGAGGTAAGTAAATGATCAAGAATTGAAGTTGAATGTATGATAGGGCTGTCACGGGTACCCGAAATGACCCGGAACCGCGGAACAATTAATTCGGGTCGGGTACGGTTCCGTTTTTCTGGAATTCGGTTCGGTTCCGATTTGTATAATAGAGTAGATTTTACTATAAAATGGCGTCAAAAACGAGAGTTTTGTTAGTAAATTGTCATTAAAAGGCAGGGTTTCAGATTGGCGTCGGCCATTTGCCAATGAAAGTTTATGAACAGACACAATGGCCGATTATCTTTTGTATGTAAAGGCCAGTCGTATAATTTTTCCTCCATTCAGATCCCATTGTTTTTCTCTACTTTCTGCAACTGCCGATTCAATCAGCCAATGACATTTTGGTATAAATAGATCTTGACAAATACTCTATAATTTTATTTCCAAACCCAACTGCAAGAAGCATAAAGTAGTGATGAATGATTAAAACATCGAAGGAATCCATGCCATGTTGTTATCTTTTCCGCCATGATTGAATATGAGGTCGGACTAATAGCAGGAAACGGACAATGTTGCAAGGTTTTACTAAGGGAAAAAAATAGTCATCAGAGATACAAGTCTAATTTTTGGATTACTATTTTTAAAAATTGTAATCCCAAGAAATAAATACATTTACATGTAATGAAAGGTGGGACTAATATAAGTTAAATACCCATTGAATGGAATTAAAAAAAAAAACAATTCCCATTCTGTTTCAATATATTAATTCTGTTTAAAAGAAATAAAATAATATTTCCACCTTATTAAAAGGAAAATTAATATACATGTTTGAATATTTTATGTAATAAAATGACTATTTTGTAAAAGTCTGACAGAAATATGAGTTAGTTTAACTTTTTCTATTGGCCTATAATTTTAGGAAGTTTAGGACAGAATGGCCTATAACTTTTCTGGTAAATATTCCAGATGTCCTATAGTTACTTATTTCAATCTGAAACCCTGAAAGGTGATTTAAATAATTTGGAACAGTTGTTGTCTAGTTAGGAAGCTACTTTAAACTAGTTATTATGTTGCTATTTCTAAAATTAAGTGAGAATATTCTTTTTATTGTTGAAAATAATACAAATCATGAGCTTTTCTTCCATTACCTACCCGACCCGAGAAACCCGAAACCGAACCTCAAAAAATCAGAACCGACCCGACCAGTGTTTTCCCCAGGCCGTTTTTGCATGGCGGTACCGCCATGCATTCACGATCTCCCGCCATGCATCAC